>NC_056733.1:219563189-219675016 GCF_019279795.1 Protopterus annectens | reverse complement strand
CAAAATTAACTTGTTTCTCATGTTGTCTTCATTAAATCATGTGTTTCAAGAGGCGCAATTCTTGTTACTATACTCTTGTACGTGTTTGTAAATTAGTATAAATCCACCGTACCCCTACTGCCACTCCTTTATGCAGATGAAGTATACAGGTCTAGCTCTGGATACCTTGGCATCCATAGTCAATTCAAACAGGCCCGCTTGAACTAAATAATTGGCTAACCACCAACAAACTCTTGCTCAACCCCCAAAAAGACCAAACCCATGCTCTTCGGTACCAATAAAAGACACAAAATGGTATTTCACTCCTCATTACAGATTATTCTAACAATATAGAAATTACTTGAGACTTTGACATTTGGTTCAATCACTCAACTTTCAGGTATACATTGAAAAACTTTCTAAAGTCAACCACTTCCTGTTCTATGCCCAAAAACTCTCTTGCCTCTTCACCTGTCAGTACAGTCATAGGAAAATACCTTTTGCTTGTACAACTTGATTTGAGCTCTTCTATTTGCCACTGTAAACCAGATCAAATAAAATCTGCTACTTTATTACCAACTCCCCACAGCATGAGCATCCTGTACTCTATCAAAGTTAAAAAAAAAAATGAAAATAAAAAACATTATAGACCAAGAAATCTCCGACCATTTGGAAAAAGCAAATGAGGAAGTGTGAATATATAGGTTAATAGGTGTGTATTAGGCTAATGTCCCTGGAGCCTTTATAAGCCTAGCCCATAGGATTACCCTGGCATCGTGCCACCCGATCTTAGTTCCCAGTGCCTCTGTTGAGTAAAGCCACTGGAGTGATCCTTGGGGTGAATTTTCTATATCCTGTCCCCAGTCTTCAAGATTTCTCTTGAAGAGAGCCAATCAGGTGCTCTGCTTGACATGTATGGGAAGTCTGTTCCATAGCATGGGCAATCTGTGTTATGAACCGGTCCCTCCAGCTTGTTCTGTTGATTGTGGTAATGAGGTTAAGGTCTCTGGAGCATATGTTGCGGAGGGATTGGAATTTCTTTAGATGTAGCATTTCTAACAGAGCTATAAAGAAGACAACGTAGAGATTTTTGAAGGGTGATGCAGTGGTGTAGCAGTTAATGTTGTCACCTCACAGCACAAGGTTCTCTGGTTCGATTCTCGTTTGGGGTGTCTTCTGTGTGGAGTCTTCATGAACTCCCTACGTTCGTATGGGTTTCCTCCGGGTACTCCGGTTTCCTTCCACATTACAAAGACATGCATCTGGAGCATTTCTCCCAGGCCTCCGCTGAAAATAGGCTATGTCCTAGTCAGATTTTCCCTGTTATAAATAAAACATGGACATGGGATAGAGAGAGATCTGATATGCTGCAATAATTATGCAAAAGAGAAAGCCAAACTAATCAATGCAAATAATGCATCTCCAAAGATGTTGGAAGAGAAATACAGGTGAAGGCACCCAAATGTGGAAAATTTCACAATACAAAAAATAAGATCATAAAGGGGAAACTTAGAACAGAATATTAGTAAAATAGACGTTAAAGTAGATGCTGAAGTTATACAATACCTGCAAAGAGAGTGATTTAGTATAAGAAGTCTAACACAGGTTAACACACAGCATCAGGGTATGATGAGTTTCCCCAGTACAGAGAAATGAGTAGAGAGGAAGACATCTGAAGAAAAAATAGACTTGGGAAAGAAAGAGCTTTAATATGGTGGACTATTTATATAAAGGAGAAAGCAAAATAATCAATACTAAAATTGCAGCAAAGATATTTGGAGAGATGTACAGGCAAAGGCATCTGGTTTTGGAAAATTTTCCAATACAAAAAATAAAAAAAAGTGGGAAAGTAGAAGAGTATTAACAATGAAGAAGTTAAAGAAATGGAAACTGAAGTTATGGATTATCTGTGAAGTGGAGGATTGATTGACAAGCCACAAAAGCTATTTGATCAGTTGGACAGGAAAACACGAAAAATGCTTCAGAATTATCAAATGTATAAAAATCGCTGTATACCAAAATTGTATATTCCTCTTTCTGAAAGAAGTATAGGCCTCCTCGAAACTGATTACATGTATAGCTCAGCAGTCATAGGACTGCATACATATATATTGACCTCATCAGATCTAAACATAGTGAAAGTTTTTAGAAACATGAGAACAAATCTAAGATGACTTCCCTGCTTGGTTTAGCAGAAGCATATTGGTATAAAGCAGGAGTGGAAACCAAACTAGAAGTAGACAAAAAATTGGGCAGCATTTGAATTTGCCAAAAACAAGAATATAAGGAGAAGGATCAGATGAGAAGGCAAGACATGTGGAAGAGGCATTATTTATAGCTGCAAGTACAGAAAACTCCTGGAACAACTTTGTCGATCAGGTTCTGACGCAGGAATTAAGGAGAGGTGAATTTAAACCAAAAGATGAAAGGTAATATTAGGGGCCCAGGACAGTGGACTACATGTTGGTTTACAAAGCCCATTGTATATGTGGGAGAAACAGATAAATGCAGTTTCTGTAAAACAGAACTGGAAACAGTTGCACATCTTGTTAGTGTGATACACTAATGGCAGAAGGCTTGTATTCTGAAAGGCATAATAATTTGGTAAGACTGTTGCATTGGGGATTGTGCAAACATTACAATATTGAATTAGCTGGAAGTATTTGAAACATGAGCCACAGAGCATTATAGAAAATGATGAAGTTTATATCACTTGAGATCACCTATTACCAATGGTTCAAAAAATAGATGCGAGAAAACCAGATATAGTAGTCCATGTAAAGAAGACAAAAATATTATTGATCTTTGAAATTGCTACACCCAGTGACTGACTGCGGTGTCTTACGTACAGAGAGGAACAAAATTATAAAATACCAAGACTTGCAGGTGGAAATGTGGGCGATGTGGAAGGGGGATACCCCAACAGCTCATTAATATTAAGAGGAATGGAGCTCATAAAGAATTTACAGTTTTGGATATGCTACCAATATTCGTAACTTAGTAAGAAGTTTAGGAGGCGTCCATTCTGGGCACATTGCAGGTGCTACAAAGAGAACATTTGACTAATATCAAAGATTGAAACAATATTAATAACTATTAATTTTGTGAACTTAGTTAACTGACTTAGGAATGAGATCCATTCCCGTTATGGTGTTAGAAACCCAAAAGACCTTAAAACATCATGTTAAACATCACTGCCTTACTCTATCAAAAGCTGAATGACTGCCAGCACTAGGAATAGCAAACCTCCTTCTTGGCACCCTGCTCTTCAGGTTGCTTCAGTGTTGCACCCCATCTTCACCAGTTATGAAAATCATTGCTTCTAAATCAGACTATAAACTTAGAAGCTACTCAACAGCAAGATCCAGTTTTCAACCCCCCACAACCAAGATATGCTGCTGTGACCACAGCTACAGCTTTGCACGTGAGATTTGATGCTCTGTCTCCACAACTCACAGAAATCTACAACCTCACTAAATTTCTACCTTGCATTTCCTTCAGAAGCAACATAAATGTAAATGCCAATATGTAGGGCAAGTTACATAATGAATTGTAGTAATTTGGCATCCACATGCATGTTAATCGGTCTCACTGCTACTTTGACACGAACTACTACCTTAAACGCTGGATTATGTAAGAATTTAGCATTATTAATTGTTTCTTTGTTACAGTGTAGCAATACACCTTGACTGGGTGTGGGTGTCAGAGGATTTATCCATTGTTGGTGTGTGTTTTTTATTTTTATTTATTTTTTTATCACTAGTAGTTAAGCCCGAATGATTAAACAAAACCAACTCTGGATAAAGTCAGTAATAACCATATACAGGAATGGAGTATTGCCATTGAACAATTGTTTACCTTTTAAAAAAAAAAAAAAAAAAAAAAAAAAAAAAGCCATTGTACAGACAAACTTTAATGTTATGCGGCTTCTTCCTCTTGGGAGATTGTGAAGCATCTACTGCACATGCATTCAGTATATACAGGCAGAAATTTGCACAGTACGTGCTTTTAGTGATTTCTGTCACAAGTTAAAGGAAAAGAATGATCAGAGTGCTGCGCTTTTGGAGCGGCTTCTACACTTGAAATCTTGACTCATCATTTTTTTTTTAACAGATTAGTATCTAAAGAAAAAATTCAGAACACTCCAGAAAGTTTTAAAGTTAAATGCTTTTGCTGTTTATTCACAAGAACGAAAGCACTTCAGTTTGAGTTTCCAGAGTCTTCTGCATTTTTTTCCCCTTTGCTTCAGGTTTGTCATGCTTTTTCAGTGGCATGCAGATGTTCGTGTTTCACTGTTGCAGTCATTGCACGTGGGTTATCCTGCTGGTGGGCTACCCGCTGTCAGCCTGAATTCCAAAGTCCTGGAGCGTCTGTTGCTGTCGTCTCTTCCCTGACGTCAGTGCATCAGGGGTATAAAAGATGCAGCCGACGCCATTTTCTTCAGTCTTTCTTGCCACGCGGTGCCCGAAGCAAAAGCAGTTCGCAAGTGCCGGTCGGCCAACTCCTGAGATTATCAAAACCGAATTTCAGATCCGAAGTTAAAGCTAAGTACCCCGTTGGGGAAACTTTTTTTTTCTTGCTGCAGACCGATGTCAGAAAAAGTTAACAATTGTATTTCTTGTGGGAAGCAAAATCCTTATGAGGTATTTTCATTCTTACTGTATTCCTTGCCTAGGCCCTGACCACGACGTTGCTAGCTGTCGGTTTTGTGCTAGATTTAACCAACGCAGTCTTAAGCGTCGGTACGATTTTGCCTTTCAATACTTTGGTCGAAGATTTAATTATATAATGCCGATGTATTCCTTGCCTAGGCCCTGACCACGACGTTGCTAGCTGTCGGTTTTGTGCTAGATTTAACCAACGCACTCTTAAGCGTTGGTACGATTTTGCCTTTCATTACTTTGGTCGAAGATTTAATTATATAATGCCGTTGGAACAGGCGACGACTGGAATTTATAAAAAAACGCAAGGAAAAGGACAGGCATCAGAGGTCCAAAACAGACTACGAGGCCTCCGCTAGGCCAGTCGCTGGTTCTCGGTAAGGTGCTTTCACAGCCCCTGCCGCCCGCTACCTCAGAGCTACAGGCCGCTTCCAACTCCCACGTGGAGCCGACTAGGTGTCTGGATACTCAAGGTATTGGACATTCGGAAACTATTCCCTCAGATGGGTCTGGAGCCGCTGAGCAGGCATCGACTTCTGAGGGTGTTTTCAGACCTACACAGTTAAATGTTAAGCCAACCTCCGCTTCAAAGGGATAGACTAAAGCAGCTCTAAAGACAAAGAAACAAGTACAGCATTCTCCTGCACATGCTTCCATGCCTAAAAAGATGCTTAAAATGTCTGAAGACCTAATTACTTTGATCATGGGTTCCCATCCCCCTCCAGATAAGAGGCCTAGGCAAGAGACAGAATATGAATCTTCAGATCAGGTTTCCATTTCCTCTGACTCCTCTTCTGAACAGGGATACTCCCTTCCTCCCTGAGGATTCTGATGCTGAAGAGTCTATTCCTTCAGCCTCTCCTCCTGAGGATTATTCTTTTGGGGAAACCCTTCATACCATGAGGGAGCACTTTCACTGGGAGAGCTAAGATTACTCAGAATCTAAGAAAAGGCTCAAAGACTTTCTTTTACTACCTCAGCACAGACCTCTTGCTATTCCACCTGTTCTAGACATAGTAGGTGATGTATTTTCAGAGTCCAGCCTGTCTCCTGACTCTTTACCCCCTGCACCGGTTAAGCCAGACATATACTACATGGTTCCAGATTCCCACAAATTTCTATATTAAACCCTGCTGCTGACCCAGAAACTATATCTCAGGGTCCCAAAGGGGTCAAGGCTTCCACTGCGAAAAACCCTGTCCCCTCTGATAGGGATTCTAGGGCACTGGACAGATGGGGGAAAAAGGTTTACACTTCTGCTACCTTGGCTGTAAGGGTTTTAAATTACCAGTTTCATATGCTTAAATATCAGCAATATTTAATGTCACTGCTAAAACAGAAAATGTTGACAAATTCTGAATGTGCAGATAACAAGAAAATGCAGGATTTATTGCATGCAGCTGAACAAGTGGGAAAGCATACTTTGCCATGTGGTTTTGATTCACTGGAGGCTTCTTGCAGGGCCGCTGTTATGGGTACTGTCATTAGAAGGCATGCTTGGTTAAAGGAACAAAATCTGCCTGATCATGTTAAAGCAAAATTATTGGATGCTCCTTTACAGCATGATACTTTGTTTGGTGTTAAGGCAGAAGAGGTGTTGAAGAAAATGGAGGATAAAGCAAAATCTATGCAGACAGTTAAGGATTTCTTACAGGTACAACCACCCATATTTAGCAGGAACTGGCCTTCAAAGAATTGGTCCTTTCCAGTGTCAAACAGGCCACAAAGAGGCAGATACAGGCGCCCTAGAGGCAGATCCCAGCCCCAAGGCTCATACAGGCCTAAACAATGGTGTGCTTCTACCTCCAAAAGCAGAGAAGACAAATCCCAGCCATATAGAAAACAGTCCCAATGGCTTTCCTCTGCCAATACCAAGCATTTCTCTTTTGGCAGCACCCTTAGGGGGGGAAACTACCACTTTTTTTCCACAAAATTGGCATATAATCACCCAGGACAAATGGGTCTTGAGTATAGTGTCCCAGGGCTACAGGTTCCACTTTCACACCCTGCCAAAGGCAAAAGGTATGCCAGACCTGCCACAAAATCAGTGGGCAGAGGCACAAAAACAAGTTACATCCCTCATGGACATGAGGTCCATTCAGCGAGTACCACAGCAAGAGCATGGACAAGGATTTTACTCAAGACTATTCCTGGTACCCAGAAAGGACAATGCCTGGAGACCAATACTGGACCTGTCTATTCTAAACACTTTTCTGGCTGTTCCAAAATTCAAAATGTTGACTCTGCAGCAGCTTTTGCCCATGCTGGGCAAGAAGGCTTGGCTTGTAACTTTGGACCTGAAAGAGGCATACCTGCATGTCCCAATCAGACAAAATTGCAGACGATACCTCAAATTCATAGCTGGATCATTGCACTACCAATTCTCTGCACTGCCCTTTGGATTATCTACTGCGCCCAGGGTTTTCACAAAATGCCTGGCACCAGTAATTGCCTTTTGCAGACAAAGGGGAATTCAAATATACCCTTACTTGGATGACTGCCTTATTCAAGCAGAGAACAAAGACATTCTACTGAGGCATGTGGCGTTTGTAAAAAGATTAGTAATTTGCCTAGGGTACACGGTAATCGAAAAGAAATCAAAACTAGTACCCTCTCAAGAGATAATATTCCTGGGTGCAAGCTTAAATACAACTATACCAGATGGCTTATCTCATGCCAGACGAACAAAGGCAACTGACTTCTTACTTCGAAATGTTGGCAACAAAGACCCAGTTATCCGCAAGAAAAATTCTGCAGGCTTTGGGCTTCATGGCTTCCTGCATTCTACTAATTCGATATGCAAGACTGCATATGAGGAAACTACAATGGTATCTAAAAAGTGTTTGGACTCAGCATTGCCACAGCCTGGAAACATTAATTACCCTCATTCCCTGCCTGCAACAGGAGTTTCGATGGTGGGCACAGGTCTGTCACCACAACAAGGGACAGCCATTCACTCTACCCACGGCCAGGCAGACACTAACAACAGATAATTCGGATTATGCCTGGGGGGCCCACATGGCAGGAAAATGTATTCAGGGAGCATGGCCAGCAAGCGAAATGCATCTTCACATCAATCAAAAAGAGATGCTAGCTGTTCAGAATGCCCTGACAGCATTCAAGGATCTACTTCATCCAGGACAACTGCTGGTAAAGACGGACAATACTACAGTCATGTGGTACATAAACAAGCAGGGAGGCACACATTCCTATCCCCTTTGCAGACGAGCCATGACTGTGGATCACAGCATTGACTTAAGTACACCTGCAAGCACAATTCCTGCCAGGAAAGACAAATACACTGGCAGACGAACTAAGCAGAAATCTCAAGGATCCTCATGAGTGGAAACTAGATCCACAAATCTTCAGCATGATAACAAGGAAATGGGGATGCCCAGACATAGATCTATTTGCCTCCCTGCACAACTGCCAACTACAGAGATTCTGCACAAGGACTCATCACAAACGAGCATGGAAAGTGGATGCCCTGCCATTCAGCTGGAAAACCCTTACAGCATATGCATTTCCTCCACTGCCTCTCCTCCCCAAGGTACTCCTAAAGGTCAGGCAAGAGAAACCAAAAATGATACTCATTGCCCCAGACTGGCCACGCCAGCACTGGTACCCAATCCTAAAGAGCTTGTCCCAAGGCCCAGCGTGGACATTACCCCAAATTCCTCATTTGCTGACCCAACAAAACAATCGGATCCTGCACAGCCAACTCAGAACCCTAAATCTGGCTGTATGGCTGATAATTTAACCATTCAGAACACACCTCTCTTTAAAGCAGTTATGGATGTTATTTTGGAGGCCAGGAGGCCCAGCACCAGAAAATCTTACAGCAAAATGGAAGAGATTCTGTGCTTGGAACCAGGCACAAGGAATGGACACGCTTGTACCAAATATTCCTCAGATTTTACAATACCTAACTGAGATGCTGGACAAAGGCCTATCTTTCTCATCAATTAAGATCCATGCCTCTGCCATTTCAGCTCATTACAATATGGATCCACCTATTTTTTCACATCCACTGCTAAGGTAGTACCTCAGAGGGGCCAAAAATATAAGACCTCCAAGAAGAGCTCCAACACCTGCATGGGACCTCAATTTTGTCTTGGAAAAGCTCACACTGCCTCCTTTTGAGCCAGCCAATACAGCTGAGATAAAATACTTCTCATGGAAAACAGCTTTGCTCCTAGCAATAACCTCAGCAAGAAGAGTCTCAGAGTTACAGGCACTGATGACTGTGGAACCTTTTATTATTTTCCATCCGGACAGGGTTTCTCTAAGGACAAACCCAACTTTTATGCCTAAGGTAGTGTCCAGTGTGGCTCTTAACCAAACCATTCATTTGCCTACCTTTTATCCAAACCCACAGAGTAAGGGGGGAGAGACTTCTGCATTCTTTGGACATACACAGACAGCTACGCTTCTACTTGGACAAAACTAAAGCCTTCAGAAAGCCTGAGCAACTCTTAGTGGCATATGCTGCAGGCTCACAAGGAAAAGCTATTTCAAAGCAGACTATTTCAAAATGGATAGGCCACTGCATTGTTTCTGCTGTTCACAACATGGCAAATCGGTGCCTAAGGGCATTAGGCCACATTCAATCAGAGCAGCAGCCTTCCTCAGAGGAGCACCAACCAAGGACATTTTGGAGGCTGCAACTTGGACTTCAGTGCACACTTTTGCAAAACACTACCACTTACCTCTTTACTCTAAATCCAGAGCAGGCTTTGCCACTGCAGTTCTGCAGGGCCTCATAGCCACTCCTGATTCTATCTAGGCCCAGCCACCCAACCTCAGCTTTGGGATTCAACCCAAGTGTAATGACTGCAACAGTGAAACACGATGAACATAGTACGGTTGTTTACCTACCATAAATGTAGATGTTCGAGTGTATTCACTGTTGAAGTCCAGGTTACCCTCCCTCCCTCCATCCCCCTTTCATTGCTGGGACTTATCTGTACTTCTCTATTCTATACAACCTATGTGGTGTATTTGCTTGTAGATAAAGGTAATGTTTGTTAGTGCATGCTTTTTTATGAGCAGAATTTTTAGCCTACCCTTTTGGGGGGCACCTGACAACTGGGGCAAGAAAAACTGAAGAAAATGGTGTCGGCAGCATCTTTTATACCCCTGGCGCACTGTCGTCTGGGAAGAGGCGACAGCAACCGACTCCGGACCAGGACTTTGGAATTCAGGCCGACTGCGGGTAGCCTGCCAGCAGGATAACCCAAGTGTAATGACTGCAACAGTGAATACACTCTAACATCTACATTTATGGCAGGTACACAACTGTACTTTTGTTTGCCTGCAGACTGTTTTGTTGCTCAGAGAGAATGCTTTTTCATACTCATATATACCAAAAAGTGGGACATCAAATTTCACCAATGGAGCAGAATGAGCGAAGCATGATAAAACTGAAAAATAAAAATGTGAAGTACTCCAGTTAAACAGATGCTGACGTTTATGTACTGCAGCGCTTCACAAGTTATGGATTGCGTGCTTTTATATATCACCAGTCAGTCTGGAAGCCAATTTTGTTCCTTCAGTGTGGTATGGTTTACGAACAGAGAAAATGAGCAGGTACAATCTTTGAGTTCAGTAGCAGCGCCAAAAATATCCCTAAATGGCTACTGAACTTTTTTTTTTTTTTTCTGAGAGTATTGTTGGATTTAGCGTAAGCATGCTGATTGACTATCCAATCAGCATGCATGTTTTTGAATGCTAAAAACCTTTTATTGTGCAATAATCCATTAACTGATCTACTATTTGTATGCGGTTTATCAATGTGAAGCAATGTTTTTTGGCACAATGTTCAATGCAAGTTATATACCAAAAAACGTTCAACTGAAAAAACCATAAAAACCGCAAAAAATCTTGTTTTGCAGTGAAGCAAGCACCTTACTCCTTTCTCATGGGGGGGCAACCCCCCTCCAAAAAATATATATATACCCTCTCCATGGTCACACAATGGTGAAAAAAGGGGAAAAAAACAACAATATAGCACCAACTCAAAAGAATACATTACATCGAGATGAAACTTGCCTTGATGTAAAACTGTTGCACTAAAGACCCAAGGTGGCAGAGTCAGCAATTATCCATAATTATGCCTTTCTGTGCTATATAGCAATTTGATGCACATATTGCTTTCTGTGTTAACCACTTATTACTGTTTACACTTTCTTTGCACTGTCTGCATGTTGCTTGGGCTAAGACGGCAGTTGACCATTACTAAACATTGCTCTAGCTTAAAATTAACTATAAATGCAGGTGGAATATTCATATAAAATTTTACCTGAGGACGCTTCTGTGATTCGTGGTTCTTGAGTACCTGTTGTGCTTGTTGCTTAACCCTAAGACAGAATGAGAAATAAAGCACTGGAAGTCAGCAAGTGCCATTATCAAACTGACAGGACCAACAGGGTAGGGGTAGGCTCCATATGATGACATTTGTGAAGCAAAACTAGATTAGATTGCATCAGAATGTGTAGTGCTCTACAAGATCTTAACTAATTGATCAAGAGGGAGGACTTTTCACTTCAAACTACAGAAGCTGTTGTAGAGACTATGCCCAATGTCAAATTGTTTTCTGTATATAATGCGTACCAAGGATTTTGGCAGAACAAGTTGGATAAAGCCAGTTGCAAATTGTGAAGTCTTGGTATGCCTTTTTGTTCATTATTGATTTTTGAATTTATCTTTTGGGATCTTGTCATCTACATTAACTGTTGAATGGAGAAAACCAGGTATCCACATGTCCAGAGACTCCTTTTTGGCATAGTGGCAGTAACAACTACACAGAATATTGTGGGGGGGGGGGGGTTCTGGGTTTAATCTGCTGACTAGATTCAGTGTTTTCTTTTCTTGTGCAGTTGTTGATGTTCAGCAGTGACCAATTGCTGGTTCAGCCCAGGTGGCAAATAGTTGGGGGGGGGGTATTCCAATAGGTATCCCCCTGCCTCCCACCATGAAATATTTACGAGCATACCCCCCCCCCCCAACTGTAACCAAGAGTAGGTCCTGGCTGCACTCACTAAGGTCAAAAACACAGCCTCTGTGGGCCCAACTATACACTGGGATGTATCCTAAATAGCTAAAAACGTGACCTATCAAGATCACCTGAGTCACATTTCAACTATAGCCTCATAACAGGCTTTATAACATGAGAAAGGATGACTGCAAGGATGGAGCTTCAGCCAATCCCAGAAACTAGACTTGTTGGTCTGACTAATCCGATATGCAAAGCCATGGAATGATTTATCATGGAAGTGATCAATAAAAGACATGGACCTAACCCAGTTTGTCTTTGTGAAGGGAAGGTCTTGTGTACTAAATGTAGTGGACTTCTTTAAGAAAGGTCACCAAGACGGCAGGTGAGGGGAAAATGGAGCATATGGCCCACCTGGGCTTGGCTAAGGCATTCAGTACAATACCCACTCTGGTATAGTTGACAGACTCTCTGAACTGGGCATAAAACTCTATATAGCTTGCTAGATTGCCAGCCGGCTTGATGACATGACCCAGGAAGTTAGGATTGGCGATGCCACCTCCACTAAGAGAGCATTCACCAATGGGGCACCTCAGAGCTCCTTACTGGAAATGCACCTATTTGGCTTCAACTTTTCACAGGTAAAGGCTAATGTCTAGGGCCTTTAGCTGACCAAGTTTGCAGGTGACTAAGTGAGAGCGATCATTGATTTCCCCCATGACGCAAACATCTTGCAAGAGGGTCTGACACAGGTAAATGACTGGTGCCAGAGTCATGGACTAAAACTCAGTACAAAGAAATGCATTGTGAGTAAACTGCCACCAGGCTTATTACTCCATCTATAAGACACCCCTAAGAGTTGACCTGGTAGGGAACATATGTAGACAGTAATCTGGCCTTTGACCACCGTGTGGCTGAGGTAGTAAGAAAATCATTCCATGTCGCCCAACTTAAACAAGGAAATGGCATCCATGTCCAAGCAAATCGTAGTGCCATTTTATTTGATCCTTATCAGACCTATCATTTGAGTATAATGCCCCTTTCTGCATGCAGTGGACTAGACATGTGCAATAGTTGGAATGCCCACATAGGTGCCTTACCAGGAGATTCAAACGTTGTTCTGTGCAGTTAGCCTTAATGACCTAGCTCCCTTGTTCCCTATAGATTATTGAGAGCTGATGTGTGCCTGGCATACAAGGCATCCTCTGATCCAATTCCGATGGATCTTTTGCACATCTGCAAAACAAGCAGCTTTAGAAACACCAGCTCCAAGGATTTAAATTTTGTTTGTGACATAAATAAGACATGTTCATGAAACGGATATGTCTCTTGGAGGATCCCCATGCTCTGGAACAGGCTTCCCACCCATATGAAGCAGAGTCCATCCCTAACCAAGTTTGTGTAACCTTGACCAATGGATGGGAAATGGGAAAGTCATCTTTGGTCTGGCCTTCATATCTGTAATAGACAAAGGCAGACAGTAGTGCTGCTAAAACTCAATGATTGCCCTCACCGCATAACCTCAAGAAACTTCCTGACTAACATACCCCTTTAATAAATGCCCATGATGTATAGAGAGACAGCTTGGTTGGATTGCACGGCTAGGCTTATAAAGGCCCTGGTGGTCATTGGCTTAGTATACACTTATGAATCAATACTAGGTTAATAGTTTGCCTTAGCTAAGGGTTGTGTCCTATAAAGGGTACAACAGCCAGCCAGCCTCCAAAGCTGTCAGAGAACCTTCCACACTCCCAAACTGTTGTCTTGAACTGGCAGATTGTCAGGTTTGGGTGCCAAGCAGAGTTTTCCTGCTACCATAGACAGCACTGGTCTGTGTGGGCTTTCAGAGATTTATGGTCAGCTAATGCCGTTCCATTTTTGGGCAAATAAGTTCTCTTCAGGGAAAAAAAAGTCTTACAGTTTACTCTCTCTGACAGAAAACTTATTTAAACTGTAAGACGGTGTTTTTTTTAATAACTGCCACTTGACTTTTTTTGTGCACTTTTATATGGGAGTGTTACTTTTTTACTAAAAGATAACTTCAAAATTACGTTGTGGAAAAGTTTTGTTATTTTCTTTTGTGGCAGGGGAAAATACTTAAAGTGCTTTTTACTGTGTTTTTATGGCGGGGGAGTTGTTATTTTTTGACTTATCTGTTTTACAGAGTATTGCTGTCAGGCTTTCCTGGGAATCGGGCACCTTTTTCAGCTTAACCATGGAACAACCTACCACTTCCTAGGCTCCAATTTCTTCTAACCACAAAAAGAAAATTGTTGGGTAGTTTTGCCACAACACAGGCTGACTTAATGCCTCAGCCATAGGTGTGTGACTGTTGTGGCCAAAGCTGGCTCCTCGGACCACTCTTCTTTTTTCCTTGGATCCTGCTAGTGCAGTCCCTACAGCTACCATAGACTAAGGGTTAGACACTTGCGCTGCAGCTGTTACAGAGTGCTCTTGCTGAACAAGGAAGAGCCACTCTTGTCCCTGGAAGAGGGGGCAAGGAATGTAACTCTTGCTTAGCCAGAAAGCTGTTCCCATCTTTAGAGGGGCTGGTGAATAAGTGGGTTTGTTTCTTCAGATATTTCTGTCAAAAAGAAAAAAAAAACTTAACATACATCTTGTCATGTCTCTGTTACCCTGAACAGGAGTAATTTACTGAGCTTGACTCTTGGTTTAGAGCAGGCGCTTCTCTCTCCCTGCATGGCTGTTTCTGGGGAAGAAAAAAGCACATATACCATTAGTCAAATCAAGAACATTTTTACTGACTTTAATCATTTTCATTGTAAAAACATTTAATATTAATATGTTTGTTGAGACACGGTGCCTTATCTGCCCCAAGTTTAATTTGCTGGAGTGTTTCTTTTTGTTCCACCTTATTCCTAAAATTACCTCCTCTTATATCTAAGGGAACAGCCTCTGTTGCAATGAAAAGAAACTTTTTAAACCCCTTACAAATTAGAGTGTTTAAACAAAGCATTATTCTCACCCCTAGATTTAATTGCATATAAATGCTCCCTTATTCTTTCTCCTAAACTCTTGTCATCACAACATAATAAACATTACAGTTGGAACACACACGTCTTGTGTGTGGAGGCATACGTGAATGGGGTGTACCTTCATGGAAGGTTGTGCGTCAGGGCTGGTAACCCGGTACGTAAAAATCCACTACCAATCATTAGCAGACCGGAGTTCCGCTGTGGCGACCCCTAACCGGGAAAAGCCGAAAGACACAAACAGTTGGAACACACACTGACATAAACAACCCCTCTAGATTTGCAAGTAGACACCAGGAATAGGATGGTCGACAAAAGATTACCTAAAACCAAATGTGGGTCCTCCAGGATTGACCTGAAAACTTGGCAATCACCACATTTGTACATCCCCTTAGTTTTGGTCCCACTGCAAGACCATAAAGACTTTTTGCTATTGTCATTTTCTAATAAAATTTTTAAATTATAATTTCTGTAGAGGAACTTGGGTTGCCTTCTTTCAGCTTTTCCCAGTTAGGGGTCACCACAGTGGATCACCTGTCCGCTCATGATTGGCAATGGAGTTTTACAGTGTCGAGTTGCCAGCCCGGCACCCAACCTTCCACGGAAGGCACACACACACATGCATTCACGCCTAGGGCCAATTTTGAGTATCCAATCCACCTACAGCATGTCTTTGGGATGTGGGAGGAAACTGGAGCACCTGGAGGAAACCCACACGACCACAGGGAGGACATGCAGGCTCCGCACAGAAGGCACCCCAGCCGAGGATTGAACTGGAGAACCTCTTGCTGTGAGGCAACAACGCTAACTGCTGCACCACCACGGCCGCCCTTTACATGAATTTAGGCTTATTCCCAACAAAAGAAAACCAGTCAGAATTACCCTCCAAAACCTTCCAGTTATCAGAAATAACTGACCTAATGCTTTCACTATCCACAGTCATATCAAGGCTACACATAAAATTACTTTCAATACCATGACACCCTCTCCTAACTAAAGGTTTCATAAGAATAGGGGGATATAAATTCTCCCTTTTGGACTTGACTTCATTGGCTTTAGTTCTAAAAAAAAAACATAATTAAAACCTCTATCTACAAATAAAGAAATAATAGTCTTCAATTCTTTATCAAATTCCCCATCAGTCTTTAACCTGGAAGACCTAATACATTGTCCCCTAGGAATATTAACCATAAAACGAGGGCGATTGCTTTGAAAATGCAAGTAATTATTGCTGAGGGTATCCTTTCTAAAAATCTTACTATCCACCATACCCTTCATTTCATTCCATGTGAGTTGAATGTCTAAAAAATTAACATTCAACCCATATTGACCTAAGGAAAATATAAAAGTCAGACTTGGTGTTCAAAACTTTAACAAAATCACTAGCATCTATCTTAGTACCCTGTAAAATCAAAAATAAATAGTCTGCAAAATGATAAAAATAAACTATTTTAATCCTGGAAATGAGTGGAGCCAAAACCTCATGCTCCCACCAACCCAAAACCAAATTGGCATAGACAGGAGCAGCAACAGATTCCAGTGCAACCCCTCTAACTTGCTTGTAAATATTTTTATTAAACAAAATAAAATTATCCAATAACACTTAAAAGTAAACAACAATAATTGACACCCTTCTTTTCCAAATTCAAAAAGAAATTCAAATAATTCCTAACATAATCTATCTTTTGGTCGTGTGGAATGCAAGCGAAAAGATAACCTACACTGATAGTGAGAAAAACATTTCAAACTACAAAATGCATGGCTAGAAAACAAACTAAGCTTATCTGAAAAGTCCCAAGAGTCTTGTACAAAACTGTTGAAACTTTGAACAATAGGATTCAATATAGAATCTGTTACGAGATATATCCCTTAAGTAAAAAAGGAGGGCTTTGAACATCATTGTATCATTGTGTATCTTGGGTATCCTAAAAACAGTACCCAAGATTAGTTTCTCAATAAACATAAAATTATAAATATCAAGATCTGTAGAACCATCTACCAAACTACCATGCAAAAAAGATATGTATTTTTATAACAGTGGTGAACTTCCATAACAGTCCCCTACAAATACTCGTTCTTCTTTTCTAACATTAATTCTTTAGCCTATTTGCTCTTGTCCATTATAACTAAACCCCCCCCCACCTTTGTCAACCCTCATAAATATGGTCATACATACGCATCAGTTCCATTAAAGCACTTTTCTCATGCTTGTAAAGGTTATAACAACTAGATTTAACTTTTTTACTGGACACCTTTCTTATTTCTTTTTCACACAGTTCAAAGACATAGTGTATTAGACAAGGTAGAGTTATAGCTGGATGGTTTAACAAAGCACTTGTTAGAAAATTAAACCTCTCTCAATAGAAAACTAAGATTCAACTTCCGTGTGAATTTTTTCAAACTCGTAAACATTTGGCCAACATCAGCCCTTTTTGTAGGTATAAAGTTTAAGCCTTTTTCCAAAAATTCCATTTGCAACCAGGAAAAAAGTCTTGGAAGAAAGACTGAAAATCTTTGTACAGTACCTTAATTGGTCATGGAGTTGAACCTCTTTCTCCATCTAGTAAACACCCCATAAACACTGTTGTGAATGCTGGTGTTGCTGTAAAAATCCTGTTTTTTTGTGCCAGTGAAAGTCCTTTGGCCTAGCTCCTAAAGGGCTGGAGAGTAAGTTAAAAAAACTCATTGGCACCTAAACCAATTGTATTTGTTTCAGAAATAGTACTAGTCTTACCAGAACTTGTTTTCTCACTTGGATTAACCGGAACACTTCCTGCTGCATTGGATAGATTAGATGCAACTGCGTCAACATGGACACTAGCTTTTCTACTGCTTAAAGAAACAGCACCCAAATTCACTTTCACACCACTGTTTCTGTTATTGTGAAATTCGGGATTGAAGTAAGAATAAGCAATCCCATTATTATAACCTGCACCGTCCTTAAGTTTTTTGGATTTGCGACTGGTAACCAGTTTATCATACAGCTCAACTGCAAAAATAGCATTATTATATAAATAATCATGATCACGGAGCCCAGCCAATAGCCTATGGGCTTCCTGATTCAGGAAAAGCATCTTCTCTCTAGTGTCCTAAATGAGAGTTTTATTTCGCTGAACCATTAATCGCACCAGTTCCAGCCCGCTGCTGTTAAATTCAATTAATGTGTCACGAAATGGGTCAGAGATAAGCAGACCATTGGGCCATTTGAAAGAGCCGAGACCCCTTGGTATAATATGAAGGCTTATGCACTTTTCAAAGTACTTGTTTTCAATAACAAGGGTCCTGTACTTGTTTTTCTAAATTGGTGAGCACTTGTTTCAGTTCAGTTTCAACACTTGGAATGGAACTATGCCCCATTTCAGGAAATGGGTTATTAATAAATTCTAAAATAGTACGAGCATTAGTAAAACTGTAGGGTACTGGCTCTCAGGAATTTCACAGTTAGTGTTGTGCTGCTCACCTGCATCATAAATCACAGTTCTCGCATCATCTTCAGAGCTGGAAGATAAATTTCTAAAACCAGGTTTGAACTGAACCCGCTCTACCAAAACTGTTTATGTTCATTGTGCATACAGCTGCAGTCATAACAGATGGGGTTCTCCTGCCGTCAGGCGGGTCCTCGGTCGGCCGAATTCCAAAGTCTAGGTCCGGCGTCGGTTGTCGTCGCTTCTTCCCTGACGTCAGTGCGACAGGGGTATAAAAGAACCAGCCGACGCCATTTTCTCCCGTCTTTCTTGCCGCGCAGTGCCCGAAGCAGAAGCAGTTCGCAAGTGCCGGTCGGCCAGCTCCTGAGATTACGAAAATTTGGAAACCGAAGTCTTCTTAAAAGCCAAGTACCCCGTTGGGGAAACTTTTCTTGCCTCAGACCGATGTCAGACAAAGTTAATAATTGTATTTCTTGTGAGAAGCAAATACTGCATAAGGATTTCCATTCCCTCTGTATTCCTTGCTTAGGCCTAGACCACGACGTCTCGGTCTGTCGCTTTTGTGCTACATTCAACAAACGCACTATTAAGCGTCTGGCGGAATTCGCCCAGCTTTTTTTTGAGAAAGCATTTAACTATACTATGTCGTCGGATACTCCGACTCCGGTTTTGTCTAAAAAAACGCAGAGACAAGGACCGACACTCGAGGTCCGCGGCCTCTACCGACACCACGCCAAAGCCGACTCCACATGGTCCGGTTCTCAGCGAGGCGCCTACGCAGCCCCTGATTACCGACGACACATCTTTGGCGGTGTCTCCTGTACCCGAGGTCGCAGGCTCCTCGGCCCACACCCCGACTACAGATACCGACGCCACTCTTGGCGTTGAAACACAGAATGTGGACAGGTCCACCTCCACTCAAGGTGTCTTCAGACCTTCCTCTTCTTTCTCCATCAAGGCTTTTACCAAGTCTAAAGCATCCATACACTCTAAGAGACCAGCTACACAAGGCCCATCTCCAGGCCCCATGCCTAAGAAACAGATGCTTAAAATGGCTGAGGATTTAATTACTCTAATTAGAGGTTCTCGGCCACCTCCCGACAAAAGGCCCAGAGTGGAGGAAGATTCCCCCTCCTCTGATCAGGGCTCCATTATTTCAGAACACTCTGATCAGGGCTCCATTATTTCAGAACACTCTGATCAGGAACAGTCTTACTCCCCTTTTGAAGACTCTGATGCAGAGGAGTCTATTCCTTCTGTATCCCCCCTGAGGATTATTCATTTGGGGAAACTTTGCATACCTTAAGGGAAGACTTCCACTGGGAAGGCCAGGATTACTCAGATTCCAAGAAAAGGCTCAGGGAATTTCTTTTGTTACCCCAGCACAGGCCTCTGGCTGTACCTCCTGTCTTGGACATCCTAGATGATGATTACTCGGAGGCCTGCCTTAACCCGGACTCTCTACCTCCTGCTCCAGTTAAGCCTGACAGGTACTACAGGGTTCCTGACTCTCACCAATTTCTATACAAAAGCCATGCTGCTGACCTAGAAACCATCTCACAGGGGCCCAAGGGAGTTAAGGCCTCCATTGCCAAAAATCCATTGCCTTCCGAGAGAGATTCCAGATCCTTAGAAAGGTGGGGAAAAAAGGTATATACCTCGGCTACCTTATCCATGAGGGCCTTAAACTGTCAGTTTCATATGCTAAAATACCAACAGTTTTTGTTATCACAATTGAAAAGTAAAATGTCACAACCTGAACAACCAGACTTGAAGGAGTTGCAGGATTTGATGCATAGTGCAGAACAAGTGGGTAAACATACCTTACAATGTGGTTTTGATGCTCTAGAGGCCTCATGTAGAGCTGCTGTTACAGGCTCAGTCATACGTAGGCATGCCTGTCTCAAGGAACAAGCCTTGCCTGATCATGTCAAAGCTAAATTACTAGATGCCCCTCTTCAAAAGGATGTACTATTTGGAGCTAATGCTGAGGAAGTATTACGGAAAATGGAGGAAAAGGCTAAATCAATGCAAACTGTGAAAGAATTTCTGCAGGTTCAACCCCCACGTTTTAGTAGAAATTGGCCTTCCAAAAACTGGTCCTTTCCTGCCACAGACAGACCCCAAAGAGGCAGATACAGGCGCCCGAGGGGCAGAGGACAATCACAAGAATCATATAGAGGCAGACAATGGCAAGCTCCTACACAAAGAGGTGGTGAGGACAACTCGCAATCTTTCAGAAAGCAAACCCAATGACTTTCCCCTTTGCATGCCATCCAGGTCTCAAATGGCAGCCCCCTTAGGAGGAAAGCTGGCACTATTTTCAAAAAATTGGCATGTTGTCACAAAGGACAAATGGATCCTGGACATTATAAACAGAGGCTACAAATTCCATTTTCATACCCTTCCAAAAATGAGAGGCATGCCAAACCTGCCACACAATCAAAGGGCAGAAGCACAAAGGCAAATTTCAGATCTCATAAACATGAAAGCTATTCAAGAGGTACCTACACACGAACAAGGTCAAGGTTTTTATTCCAGGCTATTCCTGGTGCCAAGGAAGGGAAAAGATTGGAGACCTATTTTGGATCTTTCCTTCCTAAGCACATTCCTACTCGTACCAAAATTCAAGATGCTCACTCTACAACAACTTCTTCCCATGCTGGACAAGGAGTCTTGGCTGGTAACATTGGACCTCAAGGAGGCATACCTGCATGTCCCAATCAGACAAAATTGCAGAAGATACCTCAGATTTCTTGCAGGTTCAACCCATTATCAATTCTCTGCATTGCCCTTTGGCTTATCTACTGCGCCCAGAGTATTCACGAAATGCCTGGCATCAGTAATTGCCTACTGCAGACTTCAAGGGATACAAATATACCCTTATTTGGACGACTGCCTGATCCAAGCGGACAGCAAGCACATTCTTCTGAAACATCTGGCTTATGTAATAATGTTATTAAACTCTCTGGGATACACAGTCAACAAAGAGAAATCAAGGCTAATACCCTCTCGGAAGATAATTTTCCTGGGTGCCAATTTGGACACAAACACCCAGATGGCCTACCTCACGCCAGAGAAGCAGGGGCAACTAATTCAATACTTCAGAACACTGGTAAATTGCACCAGGCTGACTGCAAGGAAAATCCTGCAGGCTCTGGGATTCATGGCATCGTGCATCTTACTAATCCCATGTGCAAAGCTGCATATGAGAAAACTACAATGGTACCTAAAAAACATATGGTCTCAACACAGCCACAGTTTGGAAACAATAATACCACTAATTCCATGTCTACAAAAGGAATTTCTGTGGTGGGCTCAAGCATGTCAAACAAACACAGGTCTTCCATTCAGCAAGCCTCAAGCAAATCAAGTCATCACAACAGACGCCGGACTACGCCTGGGGCGACATGACAGACCGGTGCATTCAGGGCAAATGGTCCCAAAAAGAAAAGCACCTTCACATCAATCAAAAAGAAATGCTAGCAGTAATAAATGCTATTATAGCTTTCAAGGACCTTCTACAACCAGGTCAACTATTGATAAGAACGGACAACACCACAGTTATGTGGTACATAAACAAGCAGGGAGGAACACATTCTTGCCCCCTATGCTGACTGGCCATGTCACTTTGGAACATGGCCATGGACTTAAATGGAACTACAAGCACAGTACTTGCCAGGCAAGGAAAACTCGCTGGCAGACAACCTAAGCAGGAATATGACAGATCCACACGAATGGAAGTTGCATCCAAACGTTTTTACAGAAATAATCCAAGAATGGGGAAGGCCAGACATAGATCTCTTTGCCTCCCACAAAAATCATCAATTGACAAAATTATGCTCAAGGGTCTTCCATCCAAAGGCCTGGAGAGTGGACACTCTCTCTTTCAGTTGGACATCAATGACAGTTTATGCCTTCCCGCCTCTTCCTCTGCTGCCCAAAGTTCTATTAAAAACCAGAGCAGACAGACCAAAGATGATTCTCATTGCTCCGGACTGGCCAAGACAACACTGGTACCCACTCCTGAGGAGCCTGACGCATTCCCCACCATGGACCCTGCCTCTAATGCCTCTTCTTCTGACTCTGCACAGCTTCAAAACTCTTCACAGTCAGCTAAAAACACTCAATCTAGCCGCATGGAAGATTCCTTAGCATCACAGCAGGCCCTACTCTCCAAGAAGGTGCAGGATGTCATTTGGGGCCATCAACTAGAAAAGCTTACTCCGCAAAATGGAAACGTTTTTGTGTCTGGAATGAGAAAAAGAGCCAGGACCCTGGAAAACTGAATTTACCTCAAATACTACAATATTTGGCTGAACTGCTAAGCAGTGGACTATCGTTCTCCTCCATCAAAATCCATGCCTCAGCCATTTCTGCAGAATACAACACTGATCCACCTTTATTCTCTCACCCTCTTTTAAGACAGTTCCTCAGAGGGGCTAAGAATTTAAGACCTCCAAGGAAACAACCAATATCTGCTTGGGATCTTAATTTCATTCTGGAAAAACTGACCTTGCCTCCTTTTGAGCCAGCTGCCTCATCAGATTTGCAATATTTGTCCTGGAAAACAGCTTTCCTTCTGGCTATCATTTCAGCTGGTAGAGTTTCAGAACTACAGGCTCTCATGGCTGTCCAGCCTTTTGTCATCTTCCATCAGGACAGAGTTTCCTTACGAACCAACCCGTCCTTTATGCCTAAAGTGGTATACAGGGTAGCTTTAAATCAGGCCATACATTTACCTACTTTTTATCCTAATCCTCAAAACAAGGGGGAGAGATTACTACATTCCTTGGACATCCACAGACAACTGCGTTATTTGGACAGAACAAAGCCTTTCAGAAACTCAGAACAGCTCTTTGTGGCCTATGCGGTAGGAGTTCAAGGAAAGCCAATTTCCAAACAGACAATCTGAAAATGGATAGCACACTGCATACGCTTTTGCTATTCTTTTCATGGCAAAACTGTTCCTACAGGCATTAGAACCCATTCCACCAGGGCCACAGCCACCTCTGCAGCCTTCCTCAGAGGAGTACCTACCAAGGATATTTTGGAAGCAGCCACTTGGAGTTCTGTGCATACCTTGTCCAAGCACTACAACCTACCATTATACTCCAAATCTAGAGCAGGCTTTGCCACTGCAGTCTTGCAGGGCGTTTTGGCTCCTCTTAGTTCCACCTAGTGCCTACCACCCCTTTGTTAGCTTTGGGATTCTACCCATCTGTTATGACTGCAGCTGTATGCACGATGAACATAGTACAGTTTTGTACCTACCATAAATGTAGATGTTAGAGTGCTAATACAGCTGCAGTCCAGGTTTCCCTCCCTCCTTCCCCTCTAGGGGTTTTCTTTTATGGTGTATTTGCTTGCAACTACTGTTTTTTGATTATATTGCATTGCATTATTACATAATTTTATGTATTGCCTTCCTTCTGGGGGCACCTGACATCTGACATCTGGGGCAAGAAAAACTGAAGAAAATGGCGTTGGCTGGTTCTTTTATACCCCTGTCGCACTGACGTCAGGGAAGAAGCGACGACAACCGACGCCGGACCTAGATTTTGGAATTCGGCCGACCGAGGACCCGCCTGACGGCAGGAGAACCCCATCTGTTATGACTGCAGCTGTATTAGCACTCTAACATCTACATTTATGGTAGGTACAAAACTGTACTTTCTTTGCATCTCTGTTATACTTTTAAGCAAGACCAAAAAAGTTCATTTTTGCTACTGCTAGGTGTAGGGTGGATAGTTAAATCCAACAGTTCATCCCTGTTCATGCTGGACATCAGAAGGACAGCGAGAAAAACAGTCCAAACTGAAGATGGTAATCGAAAAAGCTTCCCCAAAAAACACCAGAACCAGCACTGAAGGGAAACAGAAGAACACTTCAATGTAAAAAAAAATTTTATTTTCTGCTTTCGTCCAAGCCAGGACTTAATCAGTAACTGTCTAAAAACTCAATCACATTTAAATAGCATCCAACCAATAACAATTAACATCTTAACTGCATAATTAACACAATTAAAAACACCTGCCATTAGTCAAATCAAGAACATTTTACTGACTTTCATCTCTTTCCTTTTAAAAAAACATTTAATGTTAATGTGTTTGAGACCCGGTGCCTTATCTGCCCTAAGTTTAATTTGCCAGAGTGTTTCTTTTTGTTCCACCTTATTCCTAAAATCACCTCCTCTCAAGTCTAAGGAATGGCCTCTATTACGATGGAAATAATGATGTTAAGTTGTCTATCTCGCCTTCATTCTTGCTGGATGGGTTCGGAGCCGACCTCGGCTCCGACTCGGCCACTCTAAAAGCTCGAGAGTTGGTTCCACCGGCTCGAGGCTCCCCTTATATCCCACAATGCTAGGCGAGAGTTACCTCAGATCTCGTTTGCCGCTACAGCGATCGAGGTGTTGGTTTTCTACCGGTTCTTGGTAAGTGACTTTCTTGTAAAGTTAGTGTATTTAAACCCCTTTATTTTTAATTTTTATACTTATTTCCCTTAGTTTAGAGGAATTCTTGCCCCTTTTTCTTAAAATTCCTGTTTTTTCCACAAGAACTTTAAGTTCTTCCCTCGGGCCTTCAGGCCTTCTTCCTTCCCTAGTGGGTGTGTGTGTGTGTGTTATTTTTCTTAATTTAAAACCTAGTTAGTTGTTTTATTTTAAGCTAAAACTAGACAGGGTGTAATCAGTGTGTTTTTGACTGTGTGTGTGATTGCACTTTCGGAATGTCTAAAGAATCAAAGGTCTCAGGCTTCAAGAAGTGTGATGCGTGCTGTCAGAAAATGTCTCTGACAGACGGTCACACTTCTTGTGTCTACTGCCTGGGACCTTTGCACCTGCAGGACTCCTGTGCTGTTTACCATGGCTTCAGTCCCAGGGTCCTGCAGGAAAGAAAAAATAAATTAATTTTAAGAGGTTTACTCAAGCCTGAGGATTCCCTTACTGTGTCTTCAGGAAGCCCTCCAAGGCTTCTAGGTCTTCGGCTCCAGCAACTGAGCCGAGACCTAAGGCTTCTAAACCTCCGCCTACATCGGCTCCGGCTGGAGCCGATGAGTCTCAGTCCACAGTTTCTGTGGTTCCCTCGGCTCCGGCTGGAGCCGAGGTATTAAAATTCCGTGTCGGCTCCGACCAGACCTTCGGAGCCGACATCTAGGAAGAGGTCCAGGTCACCATCCCTTGGCTCCGTTCATTCGGCTCCAGGATCTCCCCTGCTGTCTGAATGGAGCCATAAATCTCACTCCTCTAGGTCATCGAGGCTGTCGGATCATGACCTTCAGAGGGTAGTGAGTCGACTTAAGTCCGAGGCACTGGCCCAGATGCTTCAGAGCCCGACTCATCAGTCGATGCCTGCCCCTGTCCATCAATATATTCCTCCTCCGACTCCGTTGAGCTCAGAGCCGGGTCGTGTCGGAACCGAGACTGTGGTAGCGTCGGAGCCGATACAATTGTCTTCGGCTCCATCGTCGGCTCCGATTTCTTCTTTAGAAGAATCTCGGCGCCGGACTTCCATCGTCGGCTCCGAGGGGGTGAGTGGCATCGGACCCTTGTCCGACCCCGCTCTTCCTCTCGGAGCTTCGGCGCTGGTGAGTTCGGCTCCGACATCGGCCTCGGAGCCATCACTGTCGGTGCTGAGGGAGGTTCTCAGCTTCTCGGAGCGGGGACCTCTGGCTTTGCCTGACAGGGTGCGTTCGAGGTCATGCGGAGTGTGTTAGAGCCTGGCTCTACTCCACAGTCGGCTCCGTCCCCCTCCCCACGGTGCCTCAGGTCAAGTCGACTCACTCCCTCATCCCGGACCGCAGAGAGCCAGCTCCTCAGGAACCCCTGTGGGGATTTCATCCTCTTCGAGGCCTCTCCTGATTTGGCAGAAGAGCCCCTCGGAAGAGGAAGTGTAAGAGGAAACACATTGACTCACCTGAGTCCATCACATCTGACACAGATTTAGATGATTCCGAGGGTTAACCCCGTTCCCCTTCTGAAGATGTCTCCTTTGCAGACATTCTAGAGATCCTGAAGCAGAGGGGAAATTGGCCAGCCCTTAACCCTTCTGAGGATGAATCTGTGTATCTTGAGGCGTTTGGCTCTCGCCCTTCCACCTCCTGGGTGTCCCCCTTGACCCCTCATGCACGTGGTTGCTAAAAGGCATGGACGGCTCCTGATTCAGTGGACCCCACTCCCAGGAGACCCTCCAAATTCATAACGGCACCAGCAGACAAACAGTTCTTGACAAAAGGAGTTTCTGTGGATGCTATGGTGGTAGCTGCTGCCACTAAGAAGGAACTAGCTGATCCTTCAGTACCTGTCCATCCACCTAACAAGGAATCTAGGTCCATGGACAGGTACGGGAAGCGGATGTTCTCATCAGCGACATTTACTATGCGTTCGCTGAACTACCTGTGCCATTTCACTCGTCTTCAAAGGGACTTGATCAAAGAAGCGAGTGACATGTTGAAGGACCCTACAGCTGCGGGGTTTCAAGATAAGATGAACACTCAGCTGGCTACCCTTAACTCCATAACCAACTCCTCCATGCGCCTCCTTTCTTATGCGGCTGATGGAGCGAGTAGGGCCGCAGGGACAGGTGTGGCCTTACGTAGGCATGCCTGGATGCGGCTATGCAATTTCGGACCCCTTCAAGACGTCTTTCACTAACTCCCGCTCGATGGATCATCTCTTTGGTCCTCAAGTGAAAGAAACCTTGACTAGGTGCGAGACTGATGGCAAGACTCTTTCTGCCGTCTGAGTCCGTTTTTCTACTCCTTCTAGACCTTACCCCAAAGGCCAGAAAAGTGGGAAAATGTGGTTCCGTAAACAATCTCAAGGGACTTCGCCTGACGCACAGTCGTTCCTGCCAGAGGCAGAGGCGGGAATAACAATGGTAGACGCCGCCCTCGAGGCAGGGGCTCCGCAGAACCAGGGCAACCGGGAAGCTTTCTCTGATAAGCCCTTTCAGCATCCCTGAGGTGTTGCCCGACTGCCCACCTTCGGAGGCAGTCGGGGGAAGATTGTCACTGTACCCCGAAGCCTGGCTATCCCTGACTCAAGACAAATGGGTACAGTCCGTCATTTCCGAAGGCTATTCTACCCCCTTTCTTCGCATTCCAAACCAATCAAAAAATCCCTTCCAGATGTTCCACCCGCTCAAAGGGATCTAGCGGTTTTGGAAATTTCAAAACTGCTTGCAAAAAGAGCAATTCAGCCAGTTCCAGCAGACCAGCAAGGATCCGGAATCTACTCAAGGTTCTTTTTAGTTCCAAAGAAAACAGGGGACTGGAGACCAATTTTGGATCTCAGTATCTTGAACAGATCAGTCAAGAAAACAAGATTTCGGATGGTCACGCTGCAATCCATCCTTCCCCTATTGGGAAAAGGAAACTGGATGTGCTCTATAGACCTTCAGGATGCGTACTATCACATAAAATGAACAGACGCTCCAGAAGATTCCTCCGCTTCAGGCTGGGAACCAGTCATTTTCAGTTCAGGGCCCTGCCCTTTGGTCTCACCACTGCCCCGGTGTTTACCAAATGCATGGCAGTGGTAGCTTCTCACCTGAGACGACAAGGATTCCAGGTGTTTCCATATTTGGACGACTGGCTCCTCACAGCTCCCACCAAGCATCTCCTTCTGATGGCCAGGGATTACACTTTTCGCATTTGTCAAAAGTTAGGCATTTCAATAAATTGCGAAAAGTCTGTTTTGTCGCCTTGTCATACTATTACTTTCATAGGCGCAAATCTAGACACAGTAGACATGTCTGCAAGACTAACACATCAAAGAATAACAGACATTCACAAACTGGTCTCACTCCTTTTCAACAACAACAGAATCAAAGCCAGGTTGGTACTGAAAGTGTTGGGAATTATGGCGGCTGCCATACCTCTGCTTCCATTAGCCAGATTCCACATGCGGATCCTTCAATGGATGCTCTTTACACAATGGTCATACCAGCAACTTCCAATGTCCCACACCATTATGATCACGCAGGCATGCAGAAATCATCTCATGTGGTGGATGTCTTCCCCTCAGCTCTTGTTGGGAAGACCCTTTGTTCCACCCCCTCCGGTTGCTGCTCTGACAACGGATGCCTCCCTGATCGGGTGGGGGGGGGGCATTATCAGGGCAGGACGGTCCAGGGCACATGGCAACCAAACGAATGCCACTTGCACATAAATGTTCTGGAGATGAGAGCAGTGCTTTTAGCGTTGCAAGCCCTTCAAGACTCTCTTCCCTTGGGAACGATTGCAATCCAGACAGACAATATGTCTGTAGTGTGGTACATCAACAAACAAGGCGGAACCAGGTCATACCCCCTGTGTCGGGAAGCACTCAGATTGTGGCAATGGGCGATTTCTTCTCAGTGGTTTCTGATAGCAACGCACATCCCCGGGAAGTCCAATCAAATTGCGGACAAGTTGAGCAGAGCTATCCTCATGCCTCACGAGTGGTCTCTGAAAGACTCTGTTGTGAGAGAAAATTTTCTCAAGTGGGGTCAGCCTTGCTGCGATCTTTTTGCTACTCCCCAAAACAGCAAGTGCAGAGAATATTTCACTCTATTCCCTTTACCAGGCCAACCCAGCAGAGACGCTCTAGTCCAGGTTTGGCCCGGGACTTCTGTATGCATTTCCTCCTTCCCACTAATCTCTCAAGTGATACAGAAAGCTATCGCTCAGAAGGCCTCATTGATCCTCATTGCTCCTTACTGGCCTCGACAGGTGTGGTTCCCCTTTCTACATCAATTTCTATTGGAGCGACCTTGGCATCTGGACCTAGTTCCAGATCTTTTGATCCATCAGTCGGGTCAGTTTCATCGCTCCCTCCCCTTTCTGAACCTCACTGCTTGGTTCCTCCAGTTCCAACCTTAGCCAGGCTTCCTCAATTATCTCACTCCGTTCGAGATATTTTGATAGCTTCCCATAAATCTTCCACTCGGAAGATTTATTTGAATAAGTGGAAACGCTTCACATATTGGGCTCAAGGAAGGGACATAGATCCTTTCACTGCTTCCATCCAAATAGTCCTTGATTTTCTAGCTGAACTCTTCCATGCAGGTTCATCTCCTCTACTCTTAAAGTTCAATTGGCAGCTATTTCTAACTTTCATGTGGGTATTTCTGAATCTGCCTTAATGTCCCACAAGCTTTGCAAAGCCTTTTTGAAAGGAGTTTTTCTTCTCAGACCTCCTATAAGAAATCCTCCTCCTCCTTGGGATCTAAATTTAGTTCTTACTTCTTTGATTCTTCCCCCTTTCGAACCTGCAGTCTCCTGTTCTTTAAAATTGCTATCATGGAAGACTCTCTTTCTGGTAGCTATTACTTCAGCTAGGAGAGTTTCAGAGCTTCAAGCACTCAGCTGTCGACCTCCTTATCTATTGTTTCATAAGGACAGAGTATCCTTACGAACGAACCCGTCCTTTTTGCCTAAGGTAGTCTCGACGTCAAATCTAAATCAAAGCATTGACCTCCTGTCTTTTTCCAGAATATTCCAATAGGTCTGAACAAAAATTACACTGCCTGGATGTTCATCGTCAATTGAGGTACTATTTGGATAGAACAAAACAATTCAGAAAATCTGACCAGCTGTTTGTCTCCTATGCGGAAGGCAGAAAGGGACTTTCAGTTTCAAAGGTATCATTATCCAGATGGCTAACATCTTTGATTTCCCTTGTATATGAAATTAGACACCAAAAGCTGCCTAATAAACCTAAGGCCCATTCCACCAGAGCTTTGGCTACTTCTTTAGCCTTCCAAGACAGACTGCCTATTGACACCATTTGTGCAGCGGCTACTTGGGCTACTCCTCACACTTTCATTTCTCATTATAAGTTGGATTTAGCTTCTAGGCATAGAGCTAACTTTGGTTCCACTGTTCTCAGGAGTCTGTTCCGTTAGGCCACCCGGGACAAGGTGTTAGGGACGCGGTCCCATCCAGCAAGAATGAAGGCGAGATAGACAACTTAACATATAGAAGTTATGTTCTTACCATAACGTTCCATGTTAGTTGTCTTCTTCTCGCGCCTTCTTAAGGCCCCACCCTCCTTCCCCCTGGCCTGGACAGACCTAGAGGAGTTGTGATTGTGACCTCTCTTTCTACCACCTCTTTTATTAGGCATATGCTGTTGTGCATATTTCCTGGATGAGGATTTAGGTCACCCTTCTTTCTCCCTGGTTTTTAGAGGTGGACTTTGTTTATAGCTATTCTGATACTATGATAAGCTGGGGTTAGCTTACAAACGAGATCTGAGGTAACTCTCGCCTAGCATTGTGGGATATAAGGGGAGCCTCGAGCCGGTGGAACCAACTCTCGAGCTTTTAGAGTGGCCGAGTCGGAGCCGAGGTCGGCTCCGAACCCATCCAGCAAGAAGAAGGCGAGAAGAAGACAACTAACATGGAACGTTATGGTAAGAACATAACTTCTATTTTGCCAATATGGTTTTGGATTGGTGAGAGCATGAGGTTTTGGCTCCACTCATTTCCGGGTTTAAAGTAGTTTATTTTTGTCATTTTGTAGACTATTTTTGATTTTACAGGGTACTGAGATAGATGCTAGTGATTTTGTTAAAGTTTTGAACAGTGAGTCTGATTTTTTAAATTTTTCTTTAGTTCAGTGTGGGTTGAATGTTAATTTTTTTTTAGACATTCAGCTCACATGGAATGAAGTGAAAGGTATGGTGGATAGTAAGTTTTTTTAGAAAGGTTACCTTCAGCAATAATTTGCATTTTCAAAGCAATCACCCTCATTTTATGGTTAACAATATTCCCAGGGGACAATTTATTAGGGCCGCTAGGTTAATGACTGATTGGGAATTTGATAAAGAATTGAAGACTTTTTATTTGTAGATAGTGATTTTAGTTATGTTTTTTTAAGAACTAAAGCTGACAAAGTCCAGTCCAAAAGGGACAACTTTTATCCCCCTATTCTTATGAAACCTTTAGGATAAGGCATAATGGTATTAAAGGTAAGAGGGCATAATGGTATTAAAGGTAATGTTATGTGTAGCCGTTATATGATTGTGGATAGTGAAAGCATTATGTCCGTTATTTCTGATAATTAGAACGTTTTGGAGGGTAATTCAGACTTGGTTTCTTGTGTTGGGAATATGTCTATGTTGATCTACAGAAATATAATTTAAAAATGCAAATGACAATAGTAAAAAAGGCTTTATGCTCTTACAGTGGGACCAAAACTAAGGGGATGTACAAAAGTGGTGATTGCCACATTTGTAAGAACATCCTGGGGGCCCACATTTGGTTTTAGATTGTCTTATGTCCACCATTCCCATTCCTGGTGTCTTTACTTGCAGATCTAGAGGGGTTGTTTGTCAGTGTGTTCCAATTGTAATGCTTATTATGTTAGGATGACAACTAGGAGTTTGAGAAAGAATTGGAAAGCATTTATATGCTATTAAATCTAGGGATGAGAACAGTGCCTTGTTTAAACGCTCTTCAATTTGTGAGAGGTTTAAAGTTTCTTTTCATCGTAATAGAGGCTGTTCCCTTAGATTTAAGAGGAGGTGGTTTTTGGAATAAGGTGGAAAAAAAAGAAACGCTCTGGCAAATTAAACTTGGGGCAGATAAGGCACAGGGTCTCAATGAACATACTAATATTAAATGTTTTTAAAAGGTTAGAGATTAAAGTCAGTAAAATGTTCTTGGTTTGACTAATGGTAGATGTGTTTTTAATTGAGTGTTACTTATGCAAGCAATAAGATGTTCGTTGTTATTGGTTGGATGCTGTTTAAATGTGATTTGTTTTTAGATATTCTGATGAAGTCCTGGCTTGGATGAAAGCAGAAAATAAGTTTTATTATGCTAAAGTGTTGTACTGTTTCCCTTCAGTGCTGGTTCTGGTGTTTTTCTGGGGACTACCCACTGTTTGAAATGTGCTTATGATTTGTCTGATGCCACTTTCATGGTACTGCCACTGGAACTGTTATGAAGAGGTTTGCTTGGCTGCATTCTCAGTCTCCCAGAGGATGAAAAAAATGAGATTTTGAATTCTCCCTTGGTTAGAGTAGTAGTATTTTATCCATCTGCTGCAGAGGTCATTTAACAAGTATGAGAAAGGAAAGCTGATTAGAGATCTGTCTGATTTTTCTCTCCCTTTCTCTGTTTGCCAAGGGATTCTATGTTCCCCTCAACTTTCTTTAAAAAGCAAAATAAACAGTCCAAGCAGGTTGTTGGAAAGCAGATCTTTAAAAAGCAATGACAGGGACATTCCAAAAACAGATATTGCCAATATACTGGCTGACAGATTCAGTGTCAACTTTACCCCCCCCCCCCCAAAGAACCAGTGACAGTACAGGAAGAAGGCCAGGCACCCAGCATTACTGCAGCACAGGTTAAACCTGCATTGTCCAAGGCCAAGAATACAGCTTCCATGGACCCGACAATATCCCTGGCTGTGTTCTACATGAACTACAAAGTGAACTGGCACCACACTTGTGTGCCCTGTTCAATCACAGCCTCACCTCAGGCTTTGTCCCTACAGAATGGGGCACTGCTACAGTCATCCCGCTCCATAAAGGGGGAGTGACTACAGACCCTGGGAATTATCGCCCCATTAGCCTGATGAGTCTGATATGTAAGGCTATGGAGCGCATCATCATGGACCTAATTAACAAGGATATAGGGAATCTCTAAACTCTGGATCCCACGCAATTTGATTTTGTGAAGAGTAGATCATGTCTGCTCAACCTGATTGACTTCTTTGAGTCAGTCACCAGAGCTGTGGATAGGGGCAAGGCAGTTCATACAGCCTACCTCGATCTGGCCAAGGCCTTTGATACCGTTCCTCTCTCAGGAATTATTGATAGACTCTCCAAAGTAGGCATCAACCCCTATATCACTGGTGGGTTGCAAATTGGCTTACAGATAGAATCCACAGTGTGAAAGTAGCAGACTCCAAGTCAGACTGCCGACCAGTCATGAGTGGAGTCCCACAGGGATCGGTCCTAGGTCCTCTCCTGTTTGGCATCTACTTCTCAGACGTCCAGGCCAACACGGAGGGACTCTGGTTGGCGAAGTTCGCCGACGATTGCAAGGTGGAAGCCATTATTAACTCCCCAAGTGATGTAGACACCCTACAGAAAAGCCTCACTGAGACCAATGACTGGTGTTGAAACCATGGCCTTAAGCTTAATGCCAAAAAATGCGTAGTCATTCCCTTTGGGAAAAACCTCAGTTCCCACTAATTACCACATTGATGGTAGCCCACTGAACACTGAAGGCGTTATAAAAGATCTGGGGACACAGGTTGACAGCAACCTCTCTGACCACCACATTGCCACTGTGGTCAGAAAGTCCTATGTGGCACCTCATTACTAAGGGTTTTGCATCCAGGAAGAAAGAGGTCATCATCTCTCTACTCTTCCCTCATTAGACTAGTCATTGAGTATAATGCCCCATTTGGCATGTACCTCACTAAACACCGGCAACAGCTGGAAAGGCCACAAAAGTACCTCATGAAGAGGATCCTGGGCCTTAAACACATTTCCTATATGGACAGACATAAAAAACTCCAGCTTTTCTCTGTCTCACATCATCTATTAAGAGGTGAACTCTGCTTGACTTTTAAAGCCATGTCTGATCCAGCCCTGTTAGAAATGTTGCACCTAAAGAAATCCCAGTCCCTCCACACCACACGCTGCAGGGACCTCAGTCTTCTTACCACAATCAACAGAACATACTGGAGGGACAGGTTCTTAACCCAGAGACTGCCCCTGCTCTGGAATAGACTTCCCATACATGTCAAGCAGAGCAGCTCACTGACCTTTTTCAAGAGAAATCTTGAGAGGATAGGAGATGAACGGGGATCACTCCAGTGGCTCTACTTGATAGAGGCACCGGGAACTAACAGCAACATAATGCCAGGGCACTTCTATGGGCTAGGCTTGTAAAGGCTCCAGGGCCGTTGGCCTAGTACAGGCCTATGAACAGGAACTCCCTTTAACAAAGCACAGCCTAATAAGTTTGAGTAACTGTTGAAAGATTTCCAACTTCCCCACCTACCCTGTCAGTCTGTTAATTCTTCCAGAAAGTCTGAAACTTCATTTCATTTTTTGGCAGCAGCTTTTTTTTTTTTTTGACATTTAGGTTCTGAGAGTAATCCATCAAGTTTACAGAATGGCATTGGGAGTCTCCTTCTCCCTTTTGGGGGATTCCTCCTTCCTTGCCAGATGTAGACTATCTTCTTTTTCCTGCTGTCATTCAGCATATGCTTGCTCAGGGAGGGATAGAAGCTGCCATCTTCCTCAGTTAATGCAAGGGTTTTATTCCAGGATGTTCCTTGGTCTAAAGAAACAAAATATTATTGGAGAACAGTTCAGGATCTTTCTTTTCTGAACCAGTGATAGTTCCCAAGCTCAAAGTGCTATCTGTTCACAACTTGTTACCGCTTATTCCTCCATTTGAGTTGTATAGTGTGACCTTATTTTTAAAAGATGCATACCATTCCATTCCTATAGATTTCAGATGTTTCTTAAGGTTTTCTGGGTCTGGAAAACATTGTTCGTCATTTGCATTACCCTTTGGTCCATCTCCTGCTTCAAGGGTTCACAAAGTGTATGACTCCTGTGAAAGCCTACTGTAAGACTGTAGGGTATTCATATTTTTTTTCATGTTTAGATGACGTTCTTATCTTTGCAGAGTCTTTTTTTCAGTGTCAGGAATCTCTCACATGGGTAAGGGATCTCCTACACAAACTAATATTTTGAGAGAATTTTCAGAAGTCTTGTCTGACAACTCCTCACAGGATTGTTTTCCTGGAGTGTCTCCTGGACTCCTCATTTCAAAGAGCTTTCCTTCCTCAGGAAAAATACATTAATTTTTAGGTATATTCCTGAGTTTTCCCCCTCATTGTACTATCTCAGAAAGGTAATTCCTGATGATTCTGGTCCACATGGCATCTATGAGATTTGTGATACCTCTTGCAAGATTCCATGTGAGAAAAATCCAGGGGTACCTAAAATCTTAAGTTGCGTACAGTGTTAAGTCATTATGGCTGTCTAGTTAATGCGGACTACAAGATTTCTGGATTGGACACTTTGTCCCCAGGCCATTAATCCAGTTGTTTCTTAAAGGATTCTAAGTTCTTACTGTCCCTATGAAGTGGTAATTTATTCCATATCATCAACAATTTTTGATTTACTATATTATGTCCTCATAATATCTAAATCAAATTTCAAAGCCTGCTGTCTCATTATTAAACTATACTATATGGCCTCAGCATAGACATCCCCTGACATTTCAAATTCGAGCCTTGAGATTTGTGAAAAGTGAGATTTTGTGGTGGAGACAACAGATCTTGCACTCTGTGCAGACCAGCTGTGGCAGTCTGGGATATATCTTTTCAGCACAATCTCACTCTGTAGACATCTTGCATGCCATCAGAACAAAACTGTGTGGCAGACAAACTAAGCAAGACCAGAACAGGCCCTCGTGAATAGAAACTGAATCAGGGGGATCTTTGCAAGAATTGATCCAGCTGTAGGGAACACCTCAAATCGATCTGTTTGCCTCGGGTGTACATCACTTCATCGAACGTGGAAAATATTGATGCTGTAAACATCGAACTGAAAACAGCGACCTTCACAACATCGAAATGGCGGAAGAAAAAATGTGGAGTGCAGATCAGAAACAACTTGCACCATGCAGGGGGCAAGATTGAATATTCCACTTTGGAGATCGCACTTCAGTGCAATATAGTATGGAAACGGAAGATTTCCATTTCCTTCACTGTAGCGCAATCTCTGAGTTTGTATATTTAAGTATCGGGGTGTGGGGGGTGCAGGTGGGCTTGCCACCCCCTTGCCTACACCTTTAATATTCCATGTCCCTGTTGGGAACTGCCGTTGACATTTTGATGTTATTATGGTTCGCTGTTTTGTGTTCGATGTTTAGTGCTTCTATGTTATCTGCATTCGATGATGTGATATAAACCCGTTTGCCTCTGCTAACAAATCAGTTGACAACATTTTGCTTCAGAACTCCATGCAAGAAGGCCTGGAAGACAGATACATTTTCTTTTCCTTGGACAGGAATGTTCCTATATGCCTTTTCCACTATTTCCATTAATATGCAGGGTCATTTTGAAGCTTCAGAAGGTCTTCTCAAAAATAGTTGTGATTCCCTTCTGGCCCAGGCAGCAGTGGCTCTTCCTTCGTTTGGAAATGGTCAGGGGTAAGTGACACAAGCTTTGCCACAAGCTTCCACACTGTTTGAGTTCACTCGCACAAGATCAGGGGTGTTTAATACATTCTGATTACAAAGAACTACAGTTGGCTGCCTGGATGATAGAATTTTAATACCTTTTAAGTACCTTTTTTCTGAAGACGTGCAGAAGCAAAAAGGCCTTTTACAATCCTATTTTAGCAAATGGAAAAGGTTTTCTGTAGTTGGAGAGAACCAGCACCCAGTCAGGACTAGTGTTTCTCTAGTTCTACAGTATTTGTATGAGTTTACCCTATGGCTCGTCTTACTCCTCCATCAAGGTTCACTTTTCAAAAGTTTCAGCATGTCTGCCTATGGATCACCCTTTTCCAATGCAACGTCATGTGAAAATGTTTTTGAAAAAGGTGTTTAAGACGCATCATAGGAAACAGATGGCTTCACCTTGGGAACTTAATTTTGTGTTAGAAAAACTAACTCTTGCTCCATTTGAATCAGCTTATCAAACTGACTTGAGGTTAACATGGAAAACGGTCTTACTAATTGCACTGACCTCTGCATTAAGTTTCAGGGTCTCATGGGTGGGTCACCCTTCTCATATTTTCCACAAAGAAAGGGATCCCTTAAGAACTAATCTTTTATGCCTACAGCAGTATCTGAGTTAACCTTAAGCCAAGCTGCCCCTCTGTCTTTTTTTCCAGAGCCTAAACATGAGGGAGAAAAGGGTACTGATGTCCACAGACAACTTTTGTACTGTGGTGACAGAAAACAATCTTTCAAAACTTCTGATCAGTTGATCATTTCTTGTGAATGAAAAAAAAAACACAAAAAGAACAACCTGTGTCAAAACAAGCCATTTCAAAATGGTTGTCTCATGCTATTACTTTTTGTAATATTCACCTTAAAACAATTGCAGGCAGGGTTGAGGTTTGCTCTACCAGGGTCTTTGCTTCATCTGTGGCATTTTGGAAAGAGTTGAATACTAGAAGTATTTTAGAAGCAGCAACTTGGTCCTCCTTGTACACTTTTACTAAACACTATAAACAAGATTCATCCTCCAGGTGTAGGACAGGCTTTGCTTGCTAAGACTGCTCTCCAGAGGCACCTGGACCCTCACTCTTCCTCCTCCCAGACCGTTTTAAGTTATGGTATTCTACCTATATTGCCCAGGCTACTGCAACAGTAATCCTCATGAAGAAGGTAGTACAGGTGCACAAGTAAGCTTATAACAGTAGTTTTTTTTTCGAATGATCACTGCTGCAGTAGTCACTTTTTTTTAAGGCAGTGTGTGCATTTTTTTATATTTGTAACGTTGTCTTGTCAAGAGCTTTAGCTTCCATGTCTCTGTTGGCATGAAAGCTCTGAAGAGCTTGTCATCAACCTGAGTTATAGTCAACTCAGCTTGAGCTAACTAACGATTTGGACAGTTGGAAGGTGCACTGAAAACTATGGAAGATGTCCGGCTTTTGTAACATGTACAGGATACAACCCATAAAGCTTAGGCTACTGCAGCAATGATCATTTGGACATCTGTTGTTATTATGGTAAGTTTACTTGTACACAAAAAAAACAAAAGAAAAGCAAATCGTATGGAAAGGTCACAGAATTACTCTGTCACAAGATCTACCGATGGCCATTAAAGAAAGGTGCCAAAAATTCATACCATACTGTGCTGACCTAATAAAGCGCAAGGTTAAATTTCAGATGCAGTACCCCAACACACTATTTACCAACAATGATATTAAATACTCTGTTGACTCTCACAAAGAAGTGAAAATCACCTTTACAAAATGTTTCAGTAAAGCACCAGAGTCTTAATGGCTCAAAAAAAGAGTCGCTATTGCCTGTTCTTCGTCGTCTTGGCTCTAGAGCTGGAAACTGGTGAAATTACTAGTTAAAAGCTGTTGTAAGTCCTTTTTTCTTACTTAAAATTTAAAACCTGGAATAAGGAAACCAGAAGTTACCTAAAAGCAAGAAGTGGGCTTGTTGGAATGTCCATACTAATATTTGTTTGGATGTAGGCGAGAATTAAGGTAACAACTTCCGCCTGTAGCGATAATAGACTTCCTCCCTGGAGCCAAACGTATGGAAAAGGTCATAGAAGACGACTGCGAAAAATCCAGTGTAGTCTGCCTGCTGAGCTATAATCAAGGTAAAAACTCTATATCCTGTTTAGCACAGGAAACAGACTAGAAGCTTATAACAACGGTTATTGGGACACTAAAGACAGCATGAGATGTGAATATGTAAAGCCGTAAGTGGCTTAGGATTAGGTCAGCTTGACTATTAAAGACCTGAAATGAAGAATATAAGCGCATATTATATGTAATTAAAGAATGGGATTTCAGCTCTGAAGTGGTAAAGAAGGGGGCAAAAAGGGTGTAGCGTAATGATTGTGATTGCTTGTCTGGAGAGAATGAAGTGGAAGCATTTGTACTAAGTATGTAATTCATGCATCATTAAAGGTCATACAGATACGGAGGTGTGCATTCAGATCACTGGCTTCCATGAAAGTTTTTAAAAAAATGTGTTGGCACTTTAGGAAGTAATCTGTTAAGTAAAATGCCTTTTCAGCTGTGGCCCTTTAACCTTTTTCAAGTCGCAAACTTCAGGATACATTTAAAACACTAAATGTCATCTCATTTCCAGCTGAAGTTCACACTAACATGCTTAGAGCTGAAATTGTGATCCTGAGTGGGTACCCTGTGCTATACATATCCTATGGTGTGCAATTTGGGATGCATTATACTCTAATTTTTACTACAGCTTTTAAATCACTGGCACTATGAGCAGTGTAAGATTATCTTAAATAAAAAGGCTTGAGACGTTATAGTTAGCTATGGCTGATAATGGGTTTCTCATCGAGACTAAAGGCATTCAAGCGTCAACTTAGCTAGTCTAGTCCCCACATGTAATCCTCAAGCCTAAATGAGTCATATAAGTCCCAGCATTTTCTCTTTCATCCATTATTATAGTTTCTACAGTTTGTAACTGCCTGAAAACAGGATTGTGTTCTACATTTTGTCTTCACGTGAAGCAGCAAATGAAACTGATCTGAGAATTTTCTTTTCTTTATTACTAAGTAAATTTCGTGACAATGATACTTTGGACAATTGCTACTTACATTACTGCCTTTTCAATGTGTATTATTAGTTTATTGGTTAAAGGGAAATCTCCCAAGGATGTGTGGACTATGGTACATACCAGAAACTCTAAATAACCAATATATGGCACAAGTAGATATACGGTCTGACTCGCAGTATGAAAAATATCTTGAGACTTTCAACAATATATTTAAGTTCAGTTCTATATTATACTTCAGCCTGCTATTAGAAAGTGGGACCTTATTAGATTGCACTCACATCAGTTGTTATGAAGAAGATACTTCGGAGTAATATTCTTGAGCTTAAAACTTTGTGCTTCTATATCAACTTTAAGCATGGTTTTAGTTATACTTCCAAACAGGAAAGAAGTGGAATTCTACGTAGTATAAGGAATGACCATTCTAGGAGTTGTTATTGTTGTGTATATATGTTTTAGATTTGGAAGAGTGTTGGGTTATTTAGCATGGTTATTACAGTTTACATGTCTTTTATAGATAAACATTGCATGTTAATATTTTTCTCGGTAACCAGACGTCAAGCCCTTTCAGTCGAACAAGATGGGTGGGTAGGCACAGGTCTGGCATTGAAAGGGTGCGGTGCTACTGCATTAGAGATGTATTAATTGGTATTTTTACATCTAAGCAAAGTTGGAGGATCCTTTTGGGAAATTAATTACTATTTAAACACAGAGTCTTGACAATATGGGTTATAGATTCATGGAATGTGAGGGGGACTGCAAGACAAAAATAAGAGAAACTTGTTGAGGCACCTAATCTTCAAATCAGAGGCAAATGTATGCTTTATATGAGAAACTCACATGCGTAATGACGAATGGAAAGGAGCTCTAAACAGGAAATGGATAAAAGCAATAATTGCAACCCGAGATAGTTCTAGTTCCAAGGGTGTAGCCACAATAATTTAAAAAAAAAAAAAAAAAAAAAAAAAATGTCAACATTCAATCATAGAACATAATCTGGATGTAAAGGGTAGATGGTGTTATTTTATAGCTCCAAATACGGCAAATGGAAAATCAACACTATTAATATTTATGACCCATGCATAAGACGAGAAGATTTTATACTGGAAATATCTAATGTATTACTCAAGTTCCTTGATCATGTTTATATAATAGGTGGAGACTGGAATGCAGTTACTGACCCAAGCTTAGACCATGCAAGTAACCCCTCTCCCAAAACTTACAAGCGTCCATTGCCCTGAATGAATTTATGCCTGATGGACCCTATTTCATTTGGTGAAGGTCAAGGGAGAAATAATTTGTATACATATTATTCTAAATGTCACAATATCTGGTCAACGATTGATTTTTTTCCTCTATTTTGAGGCTTTAATAAAAGGGGAGATTAAATACTCTTCTGAACCTAGGAATTTATCTGATCATTCAAAAATCACTTTGAAAATACACCCAACTAAGTATAGCCCAATGAATAGACTTAATAGAGGTCACTGTATGTTAAATAATCTACTTTTTAAATCCAAGGTGATACACGAGGTATCGGAAGTCCTGCTTGAACTAGAAAACAATCTAGAGGACACAAATATCCCATATAATGTCCAATGGGCTGCTTGTATGGCAAAACTGAGGGGAGTTCTAATTTAGAAGGCTGTATACTTCAAAAGAGTGACCAAAAAAAAGAAAACAAATTAGTAGCTGAACTGAAAAGAGTTTGAAAATGATCAACTATCTAAACCAAATCCTGACACAGAGAAAGCAATATACAACACACAAAGACAACTATTCGAATTATACCAACACAGTTATTCTTTCCATGAGTTAAAATATATATATATATAAGTATTTGGAATGGGTGCCATTCCTCTCCAAAGTCCTGGCACGCATAATTGCGAACAGACAAATAGCCTGGATATCGCTTCTTAATTATCAAGACGAAATATACAAATCTGATAACCAAATATTAGAAATATTTTACCAAATATATTCAGAACTCTATGGTATGAATTCCCAACAACTTTCAATGGAAGAAATTTAGGGCTTCTTTAAAAGAATTACGTTTCCCAAATTAATGGAGAACCAGGTTGAGGCACTTAATGCCCTTGTCAGTGAACAAGAAATAACTGATGCCATAGTGAAACTAAAACCAGGAAAGGCACCATGCCCAGATGGATGCACATCTGAATTTTACAAAACATTCAGTAAAAAATTGTCCCCTATTCTTTTGAAAGTTTATAATTATATTAAACTGTATAACTGTTTAGTACATAAATAGCTCCAAAACAATTCTCATACCAAAAAATAACATAGATCTAATCTGCATAATTATAGGCCGATATCTTTAATCAATCTACATATAAAAATTTTATCCTCAGTCTTAGCAGAAAGACTGAAAAAAGTGGTGCCATATATAGTATCCCCAGAACAAGCTGGATTCATGCCAAATAGGAAAACAGGGAACGCTGGACACTGACACATCTCCTTAAAAATGAAAAAATCTTGAGATATGGTTTAATCCTAAACACATGTAAAGGGTTTGACAGAGTCAGCTGGAACTTCTTATTTAGCGCCAAGGCCTAATTCAACATCCCCAAAATATTCATCAGTCTTATTAAAACCCTCTAAAACAAGTCCTATACTTACCTATGTATCAATAAAACAACATCAGAGCCCATCAAGATGTCAAATGGAACTAGACAGGGATGCCGCCTTTCCCCTCACCTTTTCAATCTCTATATAGAACCCCTCTTCTTGTACATCTCCCAAGCCACTTTCCGTTCCATTCCAAAACTCCTGAACACTAGGATAACCTTATCTGCATATGCAAATGATTTAAATATCTACTTTGAACGATCCAGCTCTGATCTAAAGAAATTGAGTAGAATTGAAAAATTCTCGGTAATATCAAACTATAAAATCAACCTAAAGAAATCTCTCATTTTCCCTATTAATCCTCTTTACCATAAGGAATACTTGTTCGCAGAATCACTCTTCAAAATAGAGTATTCTTTCAAATATTTAGGGATACAATATGAGCGCAATGGTGCTTCCATATTCCAGAATAACCTTAGAAAAGTATGGATAAACACTCTGCAAGATCTACATAGATGGCAGCAATTGAAACTCTTTATCGAAAGCAGCAATTATCAGGATGAACATCTTACCTAAATTCCTATACCAGTTCAATGCCTCGAATCTGATGGTCCCAAATAATTTCTTTCAAACAGTACACAAGGAATTAGCAAAATTTATATGGTTTCCTAAAGGTTAGGATAAGTTATCAAAAATTAATGTGCAAATAGAATTGTTTTAATTTGTTTTAATTTCAAACTCCATCCTGAAGGAAAATACCTGGTCCCCTCCATGGGTAAGAATATGGCATAACCACTTAATCGATAATAATCTTAACCCAGAAGCCCTCCCCTTCCTATCTGCAGTTAATCTAAAGAACTCTAAAATAGTATCTTGAAGCAGAGTAAAGACTTTCCAGGATTTAATAAAATCCTTTGATTTGGATAAAACCCTTTCCTACCTCCAAACTATACACATGAGCCCAAACATAAGAATTACTAATATGCTCAATCTATCAGACTACCCTTCAATCAAATAATGTACGATATGGAATATCCATAAACATAAAGAAAAATCAGTTACAGGAACTGAGAAGTGAACTAAAGCTGGGATTTAAATATACTATTATTTTGTGTCACATCAGGGAGCTTATACCAAAACTAACCATAGATACTCCAGACATTGAAAAAGACATAGCTAGTGTTAGATCTATCATGGATAGCTTAACTAGCAAGAAGCGTATGTTATCAAATTACTTATAAAATAATTGTGGTCTCTAGATACCAAAATAAGGTACTGTTCTCTAACTTCTGGGACCACCACGAAACCGGATTTACTGAAGACCAGAAATTCAGTGCAATTAAATCCACCATCAAGCTAACCCCATTCAAAAAACGTATATACACTCAATTAAGATTAATAACAATACCTATTTTACTCCCTCCATATTAAATTTAATCCAAACACGTCTCCTCAGCATCCTCATGCTGCTCATTTCCTCAAGTGGACCCTATTGCACATCTTATGATTCTGTAAGCACACTTTGGTGCTCCCTTAAAGTACGCTTAGGAAAAAAATGGGTTATCAGAAGTCAACCCTGTCATGGGAATTAGCGATATTACAGATCTGAGAATATCCAAACTGAAATATGTCATTACCCTCTGTTTATTAAAGTTTACATAACCAAAGATTGGATGGACCTCACCAAAGTATCCTGGAGTGGATTTAAGAATCTGGCAATCAAGTTTATATCCTGACATAAACTTTTCATAGGAAGCATTAATAAACAAATGTATTACCAGAAATAGTGGAAACTTTTATTTGACCTTATTCTAAAGGATTAGCTAAGGCTTAGAAGGTGAAATGCAGTTTACTTGGATCTGTACTTAACAGAACTTTTGCAACTTTCCCGTCCAGACATTGTGTTGTTGAGTGTGCCCCCTCCTCTTAAACTTACCACCAAGACTCACTGGAACTGGTTTGGCTCCCTACCCAAGAGGCAGTAACACTGTATATATGTTTTATAGTTGTTAGTTATGTAGAGTCTAAGGATTTTATTGATTCCATATTTGTATGGTTTTATCCGCTATGCATACCAGATTAATTATTGTGCGATACTCTGTTGAAAGTAATAAAATTCTATTTGAAAAAAAAAAAGTTTACTTGTACAACTGTATTTTATGCTTGTATGTCCAAAAAATGCCATTATGGTGGTTTCCTAGTCGAAAGGAGAAGCATCTTCTCTTAAGGAAACCAGGTACCTAACCATTCAGAGACCGTGACAAGTGCACGGAATGCAAAGTGGGGGGGGATTAATCAACCACACACAGGTGTTTTCCTTTCCTGTTCACTTGTTAATACAGTACTAGGTTAATGTTTTTCCTCTAAAATATTTGGGATGTGTTGACAGAATATGGTCTTCAGACAGATTTTAACAAAGTTAGAATTAATGTGAATATTCACAAACCTGACTAATCTGCTTTGATGCATTTCATAGGAATGTTCGTGTCTGCTCAGGTTTATATCTCACTGTTCAGAGATCACAGTGCTATTAGGAAAACTGCAAGAAGATTTTAGTGTTGACCAGAAGATCAGAAAAAGAATTTGTGGCTGTTAGAGCATCTCTTAGCAATAGCATCAGTTTTTTGATTCTGTGACATCCATCTATATTTTTTTTTATTTCTGTTTTTACTAATCTGGTAGGTGGCGTGGTCTGATGACTGTTTTCATCCACAACCTGGACTCATAGAGCAAGATATGCAGACAATGTATGCCACATATATTTACAAGCAACTCAACAGTGGTTAAACTACAGCATTTCGATGCAACCTAACAATGAGTAATGTTTAAGTACATGGAATTACATCAGTAATGCTATTTGAAAGAAATGTATCATATGCTGTTTACATTGGGTTAAATGAGACATCAGCCATCGTCTCTGAATCAGGTACAAGTGGATTCCTTGGTTAGGTGCTTTTGAAGGACTTGTTAAAATTATGTCAGTGGATCTAAAAATCTGATTGCACTTGGTAGTCCATTCTAGATAGCTGATTCCTCTCTAGAAACAAAAAAGCTTTTTTCTTCATTAGTGGTTTTAATGTAAGGTCTGTATGGTGTTCTGATGTCCTCTTGTGTATCCCGTAATGTGTATTCATGTTCTTTTATTTGGAGCTTTTTTCAATACTTGTGTATTATCGCAACCAGATCTGGACCAGGAGAAGAGGCTCATTAAGGCTTCATTAAGATACATATACATATATATTTTTTGTACCTATGAATGTTTTAAGATGTAAAAAGATAATATGTTTATTTATCTGCAGAACATATGTTAATTTTTAAAGAAAGCATAACATGAGTTCTAATAAGGGGGATTGTTACTCTAATAACTTGTCATAGTGTATTTATCTGATTGGTCAGTGCATTTTGTGTAAACTATTTGAACTTGGGTTATTTAGAACGAACTGTTTGAAGAAGTCCGGATACTAATCCAGACGAAAAGCGCTTTACAATTTTATGTTTTTTATTGTTTTTATTCAGTCGTTAGTTCGACAAATAAACTCTGTGGAATACTTTCTCTTTTGGTGCGGATCAGTGCTTTTTTATTCAGTGGCTGGAGTTTCGTTTATTGGTGTTAATTTATTTGTTTCTGCACCGACGACCAGCATAGAGGATGGATACTTCCACAGAAGATGACGGCTCAATGAAGGGTAACCTTACACAGTTACTGGAGCTAACGAATGCTTGGACCGGTTAACGGCCAAAGTAGGCTTTGTGACAAATAACATTGGTGACAACGGTAGCACTGACCAGATTAGAGACAGCTCACAACAAAACTCATAATGTTATTCAACAACCAGGGTATGGAACTCTTGCAGTGTATGATTAAACACTACCAGATAACAATGAATGAGTTGACTGTTGAAACCACTAATTTGGAGAGGGAAATTAAAGGAGATGTAGAGTTCAACAGATACCGATATGAATTTAATAGAACTTTCACAAGTATAGCACAACAAATGCAGAAACTCAAGTCAACTAAAATTAAGAAACTAGAAAGGGACTTAAAAGCATACAAAGAAGGTTATGCATATCCTAAACCACCAAGTTCACAGAACTACGGGATTAGAAACAGAATGAATAATAACCGTGAGATTGGACAAGAACAAAGGATGGTTCCTAATAGAAGGAACAGTACTGTGAGAAATGAAGATACACACCACAGTGCAGACATCATCAATGAAAACATAGAAGGGGTTTTTAACGATGAAGGAAGGACAGAACATCAAAACCAATGTTTCTTACAACAACACCCCCCAGATAACTATCAATGGCACGTACAATCGAACCAAAAAAACTACAGAGGGGGAGGGGGAACAATTGGAAGCCGAATCTACAACAAGGCCCCAAGAAGAAATGCAACACACGCAGCAACAGCAAATATTAGGATTGACTTTGTTTTCAGTCATTACTAACAAAGAAGGTGGCTTTAAAATCTTTAACTACACTGAATGTTGCATTGATGGTGTTTTGGTTGAACTCCTTGCAAAGGGCTTAACATTTGTTCCATCAAAGAGATGTGATATTGCTGAACTACTAATTGATTTTAAACAGTTTATTCGTAAGCTGAATTGTAGGTGTTTTATTAGGAAACACTTCATATAGTAATAATGAATTGTGTGACTAGCACCTTTAACCCTCCATGTAACACAACTATCGGTATGTTTGAACAGTTATGTGAACAAGAATTTAGACAAGTATTAAAAGGTTTTAAAAAAGACAGACTGAAAATATTACACTTGAGGAAAGGCAATTGTTAACAATGTTTAGGACCCTTCCACTCAGACTTATGAAACCTGATAAAGGTGGGGGTCTTGCTGTTATGTACAATGAAGATTATAACAGAGTAATGGTATCAGTTTTGGAAAAGGACACTTATGAAGAAGTGAGTCGGCACCAATTAAACCAAGCATATAACAATAAAAATGTTTATAGGTGATTTATATACTGATGGCTTAATTGACATTAATCTAAACCACTACTTGACAATGTTGTCTCCTAAGATTCCACAATTGTTTGGTATACCAAAAATCCACAAAGACTTAGTTAATCCACCGTTAAGACCATTGGTCGATGCAAGACAGTCTATCACATATCCATGTGCAAAACTTGCAGATTCAATTTTGAACAAATATGTGGTTAAGGAAACACAAATTCTAAAAGACTCATGGTCTTTTTTGGAAGTAATAGATACAATAACATTTAATAATCAACTGAACTTCCTAACAGTGGATGTTTGTGACCTTTACTCATGTATACCACAAAATATAGGAATACAATGGGTAGTGGATTTTATTACAGAAAAAGGTGCAACAGTAAACGAATGCCCTCTAGTAGAACAACTTTTAGACATAATTTTGAAGAATAATTTTGTGTTTTTTGACAAACTATTCTTACAGAAGATAGGAATAGCAATGGGTTCCCCGGTAGGCGCGAGTTTTGCAAACCTGGTTATGACCTACTGGGAAACTAATTTTATCTTAAATAGTCAATGGAAAGAAAGAATTTTCATTTATAAGAGATTTTTAGATGACATTTTTATTATTTTTAATGGAGGCAGTATTTTGGCAGAAGAACTAGTTACCTTTCTAAATTCAACAACTACATTTTTAAAATTTACAAAAAAACTTCCAGGAATTAAAGATCAACTTTCTAGATATCGAATTGAGTAAAAACTTGCATGAAAGTAGATATACAGCAAAAAATTATAGAAAAAATACATATTCAAACACATTTTTACACTTCTCAAGTTCACATCCTTACCACCAAAAGAAGTCTGTGGTGAAGGGCCAGCTTGTACGAGTGGCAAGGATGATTACACTAGATGAAGAATTCAAATGTGAATGTAATTTACTATATAGTATATTTACTCACAGAGGGATATCCAAGTTATTTCCTCAGGGACATCTTTCAGGAAGTTACAACAAAGAGGAAGAATGGGATATACATACCTATTTTAAGTAGAACTGTAATAATTAATCAAAAAGAAAGTGTAAATATTGAACTCATTAGTAATGAAGATGGAAGAGAATCAACTTTTACAGCGGAAAGTGATACCACTGTGGATAGTTAAAACATGACAAAGAATTATTCATTGGCTTTTACTTTCACATATTGCCCAGAGGCTGTGGACATACAAAGAATAGTGAGAAAATACTGGTTTTGTTAATGGATAAAAGACATTTCTAATAAACTAGACCATGGTCCAACAATTACCTTTAGAAGGGGATCCAATATGAAAAATCTGTTGGAAACTAAATGTAAAATCAAGAAAAACAACGGAGGTACACAAGTGTGGTACATGTAAATACTGTGCCTTTATTGACACCTCAAGTACCTTTACAATAAGAAAAGAAACATTTATAATTAGGGACATCTATAATTGCAATACAAGGTCCATAGTTTACATAGCCCAATGTCTACAATGCCCGTCATTTTACATTGGAAAAACAGATAGTCGTCTGAGAGATAGAATATATGAACATCTTTATGCGATAAAAAGGAAAAAATGTGACAACGCGTTAGCAAGGCATTGTGAGCAAAATGTTGGGCATAAATTTAACTTCATGGTTATTTGTCAAATTAACAATCAAAATACAGGAGGAAAATATTTTAATGACAATTATATGAAATTAGAACTTGAAAAAAATGAATTGATTTGGCAATTGCGCTTAAGAACATGTACAAAACCAGGTTTAAATGAAACATGCTCAATAGCATGTGTATTAAAATTAAGAAGTCTTTTGAGATAGGCATGTTAACTAGATTATTTGGGTAAAATATTCATTGAGATATTTATGGGAAGTTAACAGTGTTTGCTTATAGTATACATATATATATACATATATATATGTATGTATATATATATATATATATATATATATATATATATATACATATATTTTTGGATACACTATCAAAGTGTGTTACTTTATGATGTCAATAATATAGAATTTAGTTTAAGTAAATGAGTTAAATGTTTCTGAATTTATTTTACTTATGTCGCATATGTTGATTTGCTTATTTAGTGTTAGAGTGGTAATGACTAGGGCATTGAAATATATTGGATTTTAACATAAAGAATATGGCACTAATAGATTGTATAAACGCTGCTAGTACAAGCAGTACAAGTTTTATAAACCTTAATTTTGGTTTGGTTTCCATCTGGTGCTGTTTGAATGACACAACCATTTATATACCTTTCAACGTACCGATAAGTTAATAGATATACAATACTTTGATTTAGAAGATTTTTATGGACATTGAACTTCATATAAAACAATTATTAATTTAGTCTGTAAAAATGAGATTAACTCGTTCTGTCTGTTGAGTGTATTAATTAATTAACCACTCATTTATATATATTTTTCTCACTATTTTTTACGTTAGATATAAGCTTGGAATTGCATTAATAACAAAGATTTTAAACTAACTCACTAACTTTATAATAACATTTATAAGAAAAGGGTACTTCAGTAAAATCTATGCTGTCATGACATATTACTGACGTTTAGAAAACTTCATTAAGGTACATATACATATATATTTTTTGTACCTATGAATGTTTTAAGATGTAAAAAGATAATATGTTTATTTATCTGCAGAACATGTGTTAATTTTTAAAGAAAGTATAACATGAGTTCTAATAAGGGGGATTGTTACTTTAATAACTCGTCATAGTGTATTTATCTGATTGGTCAGTGCATTTTGTGTAAACTAGTTGAACTTGGGTTACTTAGAATGAACTGTTTGTCTGAAGAAGTCCGGATACTAATCCAGACGAAAAGCGCTTTACGATTTTGTTTTTTATTTTTTTTATTCAGTCGTTAGTTCGACAAATAAACTCTGTGGAATACTTTCTCTTTTGGTGCGGATCAGTGCTTTTTTTTTCAGTGGCTGGAGTTTCGTGAAGTGGTCTGATGACCGTTTTCATCCACAACCTGGACTCATAGATATGCAGACAATGTATGCCACATATATTTACAAGCAACTCAACAGTGGTTAAACTACAGCATTTCGATGCAACCTAACAATGAGTAATGTTTAAGTACATGGAATTACATCAGTAATGCTATTTGAAAGAAATGTATCATATGCTGTTTACATTGGGTTAAATGAGACATCAGCCATTGTCTCTGAATCAGGTACAAGTGGATTCCTTGGTTAGGTGCTTTTGAAGGACTTGTTAAAATTATGTCAGTGGATCTAAAAATCTGATTGCACTTGGTAGTCCATTCTAGATAGCTGATCTCTAGAAACAAAAAAGCTTTTTTCTTCATTAGTGGTTTTAATGTAAGGTCTGTATGGTGTTCTGATGTCCTCTTGTGTATCCCGTAATGTGTATTCATGTTCTTTTATTTGCAGCTTTTTTCAATACTTGTGTATTATCGCAACCAGATCTGGACCAGGAGAAGAGGCTCATTTACAAGCCCTTCCCCTGCCGAAATATGTTGCCCAAGGTAATGGGGAAGTGTGTTGCACTGAAGTCTTTTCTTACAGTGGTTTTTACTTGAAAAAGATTAGCTACTTATTAGTCTATGCTGTCCAACTGATAAATGGCACAGCAACACACAAGCATTTTCCACAGAACAGTTAACTTTATGGTTTACAACTGGCAAATGAGACAACAGCACAGAATCTGTTTGGGCACAAAAAACTTAACATCTTTCCTATCGCAAATGTACACCTGAACCCAGCTACAACCGCTTAACAGCACAGATCTAACTAAAGGGTTGAAGTGAGATTCATACAGGCGACACAACTGCCCCGCGAGAGCACCCAGATGAAAGAAAGATGGCACTTAACGTGTTTTTGCAAAATCTTGGTAAGCAAGACAGGCTGACAATAACTGTAATTCTTCTGACTTCTAAGTTTATGCTATCCAAGTCACAAATGAGACAGCGGCACACACCCACTTTCCCCAGAAAAGGTAACATATTCAATATCTGACATGTCCAGCTACAGTTGACTACAGGAGCTTACCAGCACAGAGCTGAATAATCTATACATGGACAATCGAGGCTAGCTGCCCAAGTGCTGCAGGGTACATAGTTTAGAAGGGTAAGAGCCATCTGAAAAAAAACGTACTTGTGTGTTATCGCATACTCTTACAAACCAAGAACTGATCGCTTTATACATAAATGAACCAAATATCCATAACAGCATGAATGCTGACCGGTTTGGAATCAGGTTGCGATAATACGCAAGTACCTTTTTTTGTTTATTTTGAAAAGTAGTAAGCTAAAAAGAAATGGGGCTCTGTCCATAATTTGAAACCATTTTACTTTTTATTTTTATTACCAACTGGCAAGTCAGTGGGAGTCCAAAAGGGTGAGGAGCAGTTTTGTTACAGGACAGACCTATTGATTGTACATCTAGGGCATCAACTAATGTTCAGACATGTTACACACAGACTTGCTCGAAATGTTTGTTTGAAATGCTAGCAGTAGCAATTGGATGCCTTAAAATCATGGTTATATTTATGGCTACAATATTTTAGTAGAATTTGACCACAGACTACTCCAAAATTTTTCAAGAAGAATGGTGCTGTTACTAGAAAATAATGACTTTCTTGCACAGAACAACCTAATAAAGTTAAATAAATGCTGAGGATCATTTAGAGGTAGATTTGGAAGTACTGTGGATTGTGTTTCAGCTACCAGTCGCACCCGAGAAACTACAAGAGCTGAAAACTTATATTGAAGATGACTTGGAGTTGCACTTGCTTAGGCCAAATACGATAAGCCACAACATCTCATTAGAGCATGTTTCACATTTAGTGACGAGCTTTCATGTATACAAGGAATGAAAGTCAAGGGTGACTGAGTAATTGCTTCCATGCAGCTACATGATGGAACGTTGCCAGTTAAGTGAGTCACATTTAGGCATAACAAAATGTAAAGGAGTACTTGATGTCATGTACTGGCCAAATATGACTATACATTTATAATAGCTAATGCAAATTTGAGATCTGTAGCATGTCTAAAAACCTGAACCAAAAGAAGGAACTTGTACAATGTGATGTTTCATCATTGCTCTGGCTGAATCTTCATATCGAGTGGTTTCAGTACAAGACTCTACACTTACTGCTTTGTATTTCTGTAGTATTGGCAGACCCATGATTGGACAATATTGTAGATGGCACACATCTTTTCTCATTTAATTGTTGTCCCAGTTTGAAACTCACATGCTATAAGAATGAGGATTATTTAATCTGTAATAGTATAACACTGGAAATGTGTGTTAGTTGTTATGCTTGTAGATGCAGGAAAAGCCAAAAATGTTTGCACACATTATGTATACAGAGCATAGTGTTACTGTATATATGTATGTATATATATATATATATATATATATATATATATATATATATATACACACACACACACATATATATATATATATATATATATATATATATATATATATATATATATACACACACACACACACACACACACACATACATATATATATATATATATATATATATATATATATATATATATATATATATATATATATGAGGTAACATATCCCTCAGCTGTCCAGGTTTTTGCATAATGTCCAGATTTTTGCCCCATAATCCTCCTAAAAAGGATTGAAGTTGCTAAATAATGACAGACATTTGAGTTTTAGATGTCATATCCTGTAGAAAAATGCATACCAACACAAATCCTATTATTCTAGCAATTTTTCTAAGTTCATGAGAGCAGTGTTTATAATCTGTCCCTATTTATTTTAGGCTTTGTGCAGATTTATTGCACCAAACGATTGAGGGTCTGTGTGTGTCTGTGTAATGCCCTAGTTAGAGTTGGGAGGAATTTATTTTCAAGTGCATTTCCAAGGAATTGTGAACTTCAAGGGAAGAGAAGTTTACTGCTGCTCATGCTAAGTCTGCTTAAAATGTGCACAATTTTTATTTAGCAAATGGTATCACTATTGTGGTATAAAATTTTAAAGCAGTGTTAGTAGCACAGCAGGTATCATACTTGCATCTTGATGTAGAGGGCTTTAGGTACTACTCCCACAGCATGTATATTTGTATTTTTAAGGGGGGTGGCGTGCTGCAGTCCTGAGTGATGTCCTCCTTTGGATGAGATGCCTAGTAACTATGAACCTGTTTTCTAGCTTGCCACCTATTGCAGTATACCAGCTTACCATTTTTTACTGTAGCATAGGCAATTTATTCTTCAAGGCAGCAGGCACTGAATTTGTAGATGAAACACTGAAATATAAAGTTGTTTTCTAGTAACAACCTCTTTATTAGTTTCAGATCTCTCTAATGAATTATTCTGATGACTTTACTTCTGCAGAGATTGTGCATATTGACTGATACTGGTGGATTGTAATGACAACCAATAAGTACGAACCACAAAAACCAGGAAATAAACACAGAAAAGATCCAAATAGGAGCAAAACCAACGCCAAAAGAACCAAACCTTGCTGAAACACAGGACAAATTTATTACAGTAAAGCGCTTTTTGTCTGTGTGGTACACAGACTTCTTCAGACAAAAATTACATCAGTTAATCACACCTTAAATACATCCCTAAATTACACAATCAATCAAGGATAATTAGGTTAAACTAAATTAGTAAAGTAATAAATGTTGCCTACGCATTACAAATTAAATTCAAAAACATTGTGAATGGTTGTATATTTAAAAGTAGCCTACCAGAAAATGGCTACACTTAAAATAAATTACAGAAATATAAAATATATATAAATGTATGTATCAGGGAAGTATGCAATAAAATTACTACTTGGAATAAGTAACAATAAGTACAAACACAATCCCACAGACGAACATAACATGAGACAGTGTGATCTGTTAACCCCATAAACTCTTTCTTTAAGGTATTGATCTTGTATTTAACCTATTAGTAAATGTCAATGTGTATACTTATGTATAAGAGTACATGAAAAATACTTCAATTCGAATCAAAATGTGTATATAATAATAAACTTAAATACACTTGAATACACATGTATACATTTAAATTAAAATTTGCATTTAAGCAAAATAAAAAATGTAAATATAATTACATAACTGTGCTTATGCAAATCATACAGTAGTATTCATACCTTCTCTAAAATTATGTGGGGGTCTTTGGTGAATTTATCTTAATAAATTCCTCAGTTTAAGCAGAGAACTGATGGAACAACCCTCATTAAGACCAGGGAAAGCGTAGGCATTCAACCTGATCTGCCATCTCAGTTCAAGTGCTTCTAAAAGTAACTGTGATGGAGCACCTCTTTTATTCTCAACTAGTTGGTCGATGACCATAAATTTAAAAAAGTGATCTTTATATAAGGAGATGTGTTTGGCCAACGCATTTTCTTGCTTGTCCCTACTTATAGCGTATTGGTGCTCATAAACCCTTTCTCGTAATCTGCGCTCAGTTTTACCTACATAGAACCCTTCGCATTTTTGGCACTGTGCAATATAGACAACCATGCGGGTGTTACATGTGGATCTACAGTGCAGATTATAATGGAAATGGTTGATATTAAACCTGTTGGATTCTAAAACATGCTTACACTGGTTGCAATTCTGACATTTATACATGCCAGGCGTTCGAGTGGAGCTGTTATCGTTATGTTCCAATAAAAATTTCAAGTTCTTGCCTCTTTGGAAAGTAATCTCCGGTTTACTCCCTACTTTGTCTAAAACTGCAGAGTTATTCTTAAAGATGTTCCAATTTTTTTAATAATTCCAAGTATAGTATAACTATCAATGCTGTAAGTAAGAATTAACTTAGTGTTACTGCATGAGGTGTTACTAGTAGGAGTCTGACTTGGTATAACCTCAGTGGAAGTCAAAGTAGGGGGAGTACTTTCTCTAACTGTGTCCGCACTAAGTAAGGGTAAATACATACCTTTAAGTCTTTTACTAGTGACATCTCTCACTAAGTTGTCAAGCAAGGAGGGCGGGTACCCTCTATGTTGGAACATGTTAACCAATTATTGACACTCGTTATGGAAATCAACTTCCAAACTCACAATGCGCGCAGCCCTAACTAACTGCCCCTTAACGACAGATCTTTTCTGATAGTTAGGGTGACAGCTGCTGTAATGAAGTAGAGAGTTGGAGTAGGTAGGTTTCCTAAAAATCCTGGCTATGTATTTCCCCAGTTCAAGGTTTTTCACTAACCAAATGTCTAAGTAGGCTATGGCACTCTGACTAAATGTAGAAGTAAAGGCCAAGAAGTCAGTGGAAGAATTAAAGAATTTAATTGTTGTCCCAGTTTGAAACTCACATGCTATAAGAATGAGGATTATTTAATCTGTAATAGTATAACACTGGAAATGTGTGTTAGTTGTTATGCTTGTAGAAAGCCAAAAATGTTTGCACACATTATGTATACAGAGCGTAGTGTTACTGTATATATGTATGTATGTATGTATATATATATATATATATATATATATATATATATATATATATATATATATATAATATATATGTATATATATATATATATATATATTTTTATATATATATATATATAATATATATGTGTATGTATATATATATATATATATATATATATATATGAGGTAACATATCCCTCAGCTGTCCAGGTTTTTGCATAATGTCCAGATTTTTGCCCCATAATCCTCCTAAAAAGGATTGAAGTTGCTAAATAATGACAGACATTTGAGTTTTAGATGTCATATCCTGTAGAAAAATGCATACCAACACAAATCCTATTATTCTAGCAATTTTTCTAAGTTCATGAGAGCAGTGTTTATAATCTGTCCCTATTTATTTTAGGCTTTGTGCAGATTTATTGCACCAAAAGATTGAGGGTCTGTGTGTGTCTGTGTAATGCCTTAGTTAGAGTTAGGAGGAATTTATTTTCAAGTGCATTTCCAAGGAATTGTGAACTTCAAGGGAAGAGAAGTTTACTGCTGCTCATGCTAAGTCTGCTTAAAATGTGCACAATTTTTATTTAGCAAATGGTATCACTATTGTGGTATAAAATTTTAAAGCAGTGTTAGTAGCACAGCAGGTAGCATACTTGCATCTTGATGTAGAGGGCTTTAGGTACTACTCCCACAGCATGTAGATTTGTATTTTTAAGGGGGGTGGCGTGCTGCAGTCCTGAGTGATGTCCTCCTTTGGATGAGATGCCTAGTAACTATGAACCTGTTTTCTAGCTTGCCACCTATTGCAGTATACCAGCTTACCATTTTTTACTGTAGCATAGGCAATTTATTCTTCAAGGCAGCAGGCACTGAATTTGTAGATGAAACACTGAAATATAAAGTTGTTTTCTAGTAACAACCTCTTTATTAGTTTCAGATCTCTCTAATGAATTATTCTGATGACTTTATTTCTGCAGAGATTGTGCATATTGACTGATACTGGTGGATTGTAATGACAAGTTTGATTGGCTTTTATGGTTGAAATGTTCTGAATTGGGCAGTTTGTCATTATTGGTTCATATGTTTTGTTTCATTGCTTACTGGAAAAATGTTCAAAACTATAACTTTAAAACACTAACAAGTGATGCTGTATTATACAATAGATGTAATTCAATTATTGTATATATTATAATTAATACAGTCAGGAAGATGACTCAAAGAACCTTTTCATGGTCCTAAAAATGTGTGCAAGGGGCGTCTGATTTGAAAACAGCCCAAAGGTAAACTTTAACCCGCCACTGGCCAGATGCATTTTCTTTGAATGTGAGTTTCAGTGCTGTTTCAATGAATGTGAGTTTCAAAGGTAGCAAAGTTTTAATGCCAAGTCCGGTTTTCATTGTAAGACACTTGCTTTGTTTAGCCAATATCTATCGGTGTTTGTGTTATAAAATTTGAAATAAAAGTTGCAAATTAAATCCAAATATCTGTAGTCATTCTAGAAGTAAAGCATAAAACAGTATGCACACTGAGAGTTTTGAACAGTGTTTATGGCAGCTGGGGAGAAATAGCCAAGTACTGGGGCACTGGAATTATGTGGTGGTGGTGGTTGGGGGGGGGGGTGCTCTGGGTTTGCACACCTCTGCAAAAAATCCTGCGGGCTCCCCTGAGTGGTTTGTATATCACTGGCTTACAGAAGATTACATTACCAAGATTTAATAGAAGTGGTGAATGATATGAATGTTGGGGTTATAGTGGGTTTATTGTACTGAGTACAGATTTTTAATTTCTTTTTTGATGATATTTTTCAAGTAAAAGGATGGGTAAGCGAATGATTGCTTTAAGGATGTATGTGATACAGGTTTAGGGGCATCTTAAAATGTGTTGGTAGGTGGAGAGGTAAATTGACAAGTTATTTTTAATGTTGTATAGCATTTGCAGAGTGTATTTGAAACATTAGATGTTAAGTTGTCAATCTCGCCTTCATTCTTGCTGGATGGGTTCGGAGCCGATCCTCGGCTCCGACTCGGCCACTTACTAAAGCTCGAGAGCTTATTTTACCAGCTCAAGGCAACCCTATATTCCATGATGCTAGGCGATAACTCCCCAGATCTCGTTTGCCACTTTGGCTTGCGAGGTGCGTATTTTTACCAGCTCCTGGTAAGTCTTTAAATACATAGTTTTCAGTCACCCTTTTTGGTTAGTTTTTCACCCAGTTGTTTTTCAGTAGTTAGCGACTACCTTTAATTCTATTCCTGTTTATACCTTCCCTTTTTATCCCTTATATCCCCCCCTCCACTCTTAGGTTAGGCCTTAAGCCTGCCCCTTTCCTAATTATTCTTCGGGATCCTGTGGAGTGTTTGGGTGTGTCAGTATCCCAATTAATATTTTTATTGTTTTTTGAGTGTTTTGTGTGTGTGTGTGTTTTTTCTCTTTCCTTTTGTGATCCCTTGACACTGTTATGTCGAAGGAACCAAAGGAAACTAAGGTCTCAGGCTTTAAGAAGTGTGACTCGTGCTGTCAGAAAATGTCTGACAGACGGTCACACTTCTTGTGTTTACTGCCTGGGACCCCTGCACCTGCAGGACTCTTGTTCTGTGTCATGCATCCAGTCCAAGAGTCCTGCAGGAGCGCAGGAACAAACTTATATTGAGGGGCTTGTTAAAGCCCGAGGGCTCCCTGACTAAGTCTGCGTCGGGGAGGCCTTCGAAACCAGCAAAACCGTCAGCTCCGAGTACTAAGCCTTCGGCTACTGGCTCTTTGTCTGTGCCTAGATCGGCTCTGGCTGGAGCCGATCCCTCTGAGTCACAGGTTCCGGTCTCGGCACCACTCTGTGCCGATACCTCTGAGTCCATGCATTCACGGTCGGCTCCGGCTGGAGCCGACGTGTCCTCGGCTCCTTTGGCTCCATCCATATCTAAGAAGAGGTCAAGATCCCCTTCATTGGAGTCCATCCATTCGGCTCCGAGATCCCCCCTGCTCTCGGAGCGGAGCCATCGGAGCCAATCTTCTCGGTCGTCCAGGCTTTCAGATCACGACCTTGAGAGAGTGGTAAGTAGGCTGTTAAAATCTCAGGCATTGGCCCAGATGATCTGTAGCCCGTCTCATCAGACGGTAGCTATTACAACTCCACCTATTTTTCCTCCTTCGACTCTCCCTCAGAGTTCGGAGTTGGAGCTCCTTGGAGCTGTGACTGTCGTGGTGTCAGAGCCGATACCTCCCCCTTCGGCTCCTTTCTTCCGTTCCGATCTCCTCCTTGATGCCTTCATTGGACGGATCCGGGCACCTGGTCTCTCTCGTTGGCTCCGCGGGGGCAAGTGGTATCGGACCATTGTCCGACCCCGTTCTCCCTCTCGGAGCGTCTGCGCTGGTGAGCTCGGCCCCAACATCGGCCTCGGAGCCTTCCCTGTCGGTGCGGCTTGGGGTTCCTACCTCTTTGGAGCGGGGGCCCTCTGGCCTTTCTGATAGGGGAGCCTTCGAGGTGATGAGGAGTGTACTAGCCCCAGCGCATAGTCAACGGTCAGCTCCATCAGCTCCTCCCACTACAGTGCCTGCTGATGTCTCTTCCCAATCTCTTGCTCCCGGAACCAGAGATCCAATGCCTCAGGTTTCCCCACTGGGAATATCTTCCTCTTCCGAGGCTTCTCCTGACCTGTCAGCGGAGCCTCTGCGTAAGAGGACATGTAAGAGGAAGCATGTGGACTCCCCTGAGTCCATTACATCTGATACCGACTTGGATGAGTCGGAGGGATCCCCAAAGTCCCCCTCTGAGGATGTCTCTTTCTCAGACATCCTAGAAATCCTAAAGCAGAGGGGGAACTGGTCTTCCCTTAATCTTTCTGAGGACGAGTCGGTGTACCTGGAGGCATTTGGTTCTCGACCCTCCACCTCCTGGGTGTCTCCGCCTTTCGACCCCCTTATAGAAGTAGTGGCTCGGAAGGTGTGGTCGGCCCCGGATTTGGTGAAACCCACCCCTCGGAGGCCATCTAAATTCATCACAGCACCAGTTGACAAACAATTCCTAACAAAAGGTGTACCGGCAGATGCCATGGTGGTGGCTGCAGCCACCAAGAAGGAACTAGCTGATCCTTCAGTACCTATCCATCCTCCTAATAAGGATTCTAGGACCATGGATAGGTACGGTAAGCGGATGTTTTCTTCAGCGACCTTTGCCATGCGGTCTCTGAATTACTTGGGTCACTTCACCCACCTTCAGAGAGATATTCTCAAAGAGTTGGGAGAAGTCTTACAGGATCCATCAGCTACTGGGTCCCAGGATAAAAGAAACTCACAGCTTGGAACCCTAAACTCGATTGTTAACTCCTCCATGCGTCTAATTTCATATGCAGCCGATGGAGCGAGTAGGGCCGCGGGCACAGGAGTGGCCTTAAGGCGTCACGCCTGGATGCGGCTGTGTAATTTCACGGACCCTTTCAAGGCGTCCTTCACAAATTCCCCTTTTGATGGTTCGGCTTTGTTCGGACCTCAAGTGAAAGACACCTTGACCAGATGCGAACAAGATGGCAAGACTCTTTTTGCTGTAGGAGTCCGTTTCTCCACCCCTTCAAGACCATACCCTAAGGGTCAGAAGGGTGGGAAAATGTGGTTCCGCAAATCTCAAGGAGTCACGCCTGATGCAAGAGGTCAGTTTACCCCCAGAGGCAGAGGGGGTAACAACAGATGCTGCCCTAGGGGCAGAGGGGGTCCGCAGAACCAGGGTAGCAGGGAGCCTCTCTCTGACACCCTTCCAGCATCCCTGAGATGTTGCCCGATTGTCCACCTTCGGAGGCAGTCGGGGGAAGATTGTCGCTGTACCCAATAGCCTGGCTTTCCCTTACTCAAGACAAATGGGTACAGTCGATCATATCTAAGGGTTACAAAATTCCCTTTATCCAAACCCCAATTCAGCAAAAGGGAACCCTTCCAGACGTTCCACCCGGTCTAAGGGAACTAGCAGTACCAGAGATATCAAAACTGCTAGCAAAAAGAGCCATCCAGCCAGTCCCAGCAGACCAACTAGGATCCGGAATCTACTCAAGGTTCTTTTTGGTACCGAAAAAGACAGAGGACTGGAGACCAATATTACATCTCAGCAAACTAAACAAGTTTGTCAAGAGAACAAGATTCCGGATGGTCACGCTACAGTCCATTCTACCCTTTCTGGGCAAGGACAATTGGATGTGCTCCGTGGACCTTCAGGATGCGTACTATCACATCAAAATTCACAGGCACTCCAGAAGGTTTCTCCGCTTTTGGCTGGGTGCCCGTCACTACCAGTTCAGAGCCCTGCCCTTTGGTCTCACTACAGCCCCCAGAGTGTTCACCAAATGTATGGCAGCGGTTACGGCTCACCTGAGACGGCAAGGATTCCAGGTGTTTCCATATCTAGATGACTGGCTCTTCACTGCCACCACCAGGCATCAACTTCTCCAAGCCAGAGCTTACACCATTCACATTTGCAGAGGGCTAGGAATCTCTCTAAATTTCGAAAAGTCTGCCTTGTCGCCTTGTCAGTCTATTACCTTTATAGGCGCCAACTTGAACACCGTACAACTTTCAGCAAAGTTAACCGATCAAAGGGTCTTAGATATTCAAAACCATGTCCATGTTCTTCTTCAGAGCGACAAAATTCAGGCCAGGTATGTCCTGAAAGTATTGGGTCTTATGGCGGCCGCCATAACACTTCTTCCCCTCGCACGTTTTTACATGCGTCTTCTACAGTGGATGCTTTTTGCCCAATGGTCTTTTCAGCAACTCCCCATGCACCACAAGATCATAACTCCAACTTGCAAAAGTCATCTGTCCTGGTGGATATTGTCCCCTCAAGTCCATCAAGGCAGACCCTTTGTTCCTCCTCCCCTGGTCGCCACGGTGACATCGGACGCCTCCCTGATCGAGTGGGGGGGGCATTTTCAGGGCAGGATGGTCCATGGCACTTGGCAACCTTTCGAACGCCACCTGCACATAAATGTCCTAGAGATGAGAGCAGTGCTTTTAACGTTGCAAGCCCTCCACGACTCTCTTCCCCTAGGAACTATTGCAATCCAAACGGACAATCTGTCCGTAGTGTGGTATATCAACAAGCAAGGCGGAACCAAGTCTTATCCCCTGTGTCGAGAGGCACTCAGACTTTGGCAATGGGCTATCTCCTCGCAGCGGTTTCTGATAGCAACGCATATCCCCGGGAAGTCCAACATCATAGCGGACAGGTTGAGCAGAGCTATACTCATGCCACACGAGTGGTGTCTCAATCTGTGGCGGAAGAGATTTTTCAGAAGTGGGGCCTTCCTTGCTGCGATCTTTTTGCTACACCCCAAAACAGCAAATGCCTCGACTTCTTCACCCTCTTCCCCCTTCCAGGCCATCCCCTCAGAGACACTCTAGTCCAAGATTGGCCTCTGGGACTTCTCTATGCCTTTCCACCTTTTCCTCTAATCCCACAAGTAATTCAGAAAGCAACCGCCCCTTATTGGCCTCGACAGATATGGTTTCCGTTCCTACATCGTTATCTTTTGGTACAGCCTTGGCATCTGGACCCAGCTCCAGATCTGTTGACCCATCAGTCGGGGCAGCTGCACCAATCCCTACATTCTCTCAACCTCACTGCTTGGTTGCTCCACTTCCGTCCTTAGCCAGGCTTCCTATGATTTCTAATCCCGTCCGGGATATCATAGTAGCTTCCCTTAAATCTTCCACCAGAAGGATTTACACTAGTAAATGGAAACGTTTCTCCTTCTGGGCAAAGGCAAGGAATATAGATCCCTTTACTGCCCCAATTCATTCGGTCTTAGACTTCCTAGCCGAAATTTTTCATTCAGGGTCTTCTGCCTCTACAGTAAAAGTTCAGTTGGCAGCCATATCGAATTTTCATACAGGCTTATCGGACCACAACATCATGTCCAATAAGCTTTGCAAAGCTTTCCTTAAAGGTGTATATTTACTTAAGCCTCTGATCAAAGACCCTCCACCTCAGTGGGATCTTAATTTAGTCTTAACATCCTTGATTCTTCCCCCCTTTGAACCTGCGGTCTCCTGTTCATTGAAATTTCTTTTCTGGAAGACACTCTTCCTAGTCGCCATTACTTCTGCTAGGAGAGTATCTGAGCTTCACGCCCTCTGCATTCGTCCTCCCTACTTAATCTTCCATAAAGATAGAGTTTCTCTAAGGACTAATCCATCCTTCTTACCCAAGGTGGCTTCGCAGACAAATTTAAATCAATCAATTGATCTCCCAGTTTTTTCCCAAACTATACTAATAGAGCGGAGCAAAAGCTACATTATCTAGATGTTCACCGCCAGCTCCGATACTATTTGGATAGAACCAAACAAATAAGGAAGTCTGATCAACTGTTTTTATCGTACGCAGAAAATAAGAAAGGCCTTCCTGTTTCTAAGGTAACCCTATCTAGGTGGCTGTCTTCTGTGATTACATCTGTTTATCAACTCAGAGGCAGGGAATTAACTTCTAAGCCAAAAGCCCATTCAACTAGAGCACTAGCTACATCTACAGCTTTTCAAGCTAGACTACCAGTAGACACTATCTGTGCAGCAGCCACATGGGCCTCTCTTCATACCTTTGTTTCGCATTACAAATTGGACATGGCCTCCAGGGACAGAGCAAAATTTGGTTCCACCGTTCTCAAGAGTCTGTTCCAATGAGCCACCCAGGATGAAGGTGCTAGGGACGCGGTCCCATCCAGCAAGAATGAAGGCGAGATTGACAACTTAACATTGAGAAGTTATGTACCTACCATAATGTTCCATGTTAGTTGTCTTCTCTCGCCTTTTTTCTTGCGTCCCACCCACCATCCCCTTAGCCTGGACAGACCGAGAAGATCTTCCCTTCCTTGAAGGGTCCTTATATTCCCTTGTTTCGCCATCTAGGTGTCGTAGGATATATGTAGTGTAGATAACGATCTTTGGGAGGTTTTATCCCTCTTCCTCCTCCTTTCCAGTTGGAGGATTTTGTTTTATTGGCCTATGCTAGGTTTTTCAGCTTCGAAACGAGATCTGGGGAGTTATCGCCTAGCATCATGGGATATAGGGTTGCCTCGAGCCGGTAAAATAAGCTGTCGAGCTTTAGTATGTAGCCGAGTCCCCATCCAGCAAGAAAGAAGGCGAGAGAAGACAACTAACATGGAACGTTATGGTAGGTACATAACATCTCACCTTTTTGGAATATTACTAAGTTTTTGACATTTTTCAGAATACTTTTGGTTGTCCAATGTAGGTAGTTTGAGCTGTTGGATAGTAACCCACTTTGCCTTTGATATCATTTATTTAGACCTTGCTAAAGCATTCAACACTTTGCCACACTTTTCAGTTATTAAAACAGTGAATACTTACAAATTTAATCCATATTTGGTTAACTGGGTCAACAGCTAGCATGAGGGACACATTCATCGTGTATCCATTCAATGTGAAAGCTTAGATTATTTGTCAAGATGTCTGTGTTTTTCACAGGGTTCATTGCTCTGTCCATTCATGTTCAACCTGGTCTTTACAACTTTCTCAACAGGCATACCCTGTTTGATCAAAATGTATGTGGACGAATGTAAGGTTGCCTTTATGGATGTATCAAAAGGTAACAATAAGCAAGTACTTATATGATATCTCATTTTTTGTGCCAGTAACACTGGTCTTCACTTCATTAATAAATGTCAAGTTATATATTTTGTTAGGTATGTCATAAGACTTTAGTTTAGATGGGTAGAATTTGGCAGAGGTAGACAAATATGGAGATGTTGAGATAATCTAATCTCTTTTGGTAAAGCACATCAATAATAGCATTAACAAAGCACTAAGACAAATGGAACTAATGTTGACATTTATTTCACAAAAATAACATGCTAGTGCTTTACCAAACTTATTTAAGACCAGTAGAGGAATATAACATCTCTTTGCTTGTGTACTAGTAACCAACTTTGATAACTTGTCTGTCCAAAGAAGGTTCATCGAGTGCAGGTAGACTCTAAAAGTTTTAAGTTACAGTGACAGATGCAAAAAGTTATGTCTGTATTCCTTACGTTCCATATACTTCTGGGGTGTTTGGCCTATACTGCATACAGAGTTGAACTGTCCAAGCTCTGTTCAACTTAGATCTGTACTCAAATCCCCTTTCTCATACATAGAACAATATCAACTTTAAGATATCTGATAAAAAGACAACATTAAAAAGTATTATGCAAGTTATTCCAAAACTCTGGAACAAACTCCCTCTGGCAGTACATGTATCTGGAAATTTAGTAATATTTATGGAGAAATTCTACTGCTAGATGGGGGTCATGAAACTTAATAATCTGTATTTTTTGGAGTCTCTATTTATTTTAATGGTCTTGGGGCCTAAAAGCACTATTTTCTAAATCTTATGAACTTTACATATGCTAAGGCTTTGTGCGTCTTTTTTAAGCAATTTGAATGTTGGCTTAGAGCGTTAGAAACCTTTCTCCAGTCCTTCCATGCTGCATTCCCTCTTTTATATGCTGGTATAAGTTAGTTGTTAGCCAATGTGCTACTTTACCTTTTAATCTTCTAATTTCTAATGTTTTTTCCCCTTGTATTGTAGAGAGTATGTTACAAAATGTATTATGGACGATAGTGCAGTAGCTGTGTGAATGGGTACCTAAGCAGCTTGATTCAGTTCAGTGAAGTGCAAGTCTTTAGATGGATCATATTTCTCAAAAGTATGTATACTGACTTTCATATCTATGGGTAAAGAAATTGATTACAGACACTTGAAGATCAAGTGTAAAAGTTTTTTACTATTTCTTTTTGTTGTAAGTTTGCCCTTATCTTGTAAAATGGACTTTTGTACTCCAAAATGTGTAGTTTTTTTTTTTTACTTTAATTACTTCCGTGGACCTATGTTTATTAACTTTAATAAACTGTTTTTTTTTGGAGTTGATCATGTGTCCTTGCAGCCCAAAAAACAAAGAACCAAAGAAATGGCTCATGTAGTGTCAAGTGAATGTTTGAATCTGGATAGTCCAGATAAACACAAGTGTAGGCTGAGAAAATTAAAATTTTATTGTCAGAGTTCACATGCTTTCATGCTGTAAGTCAAGTTGATATTACTTCATCAGAACCATGTAAGACAAGCAAATCCATTATTTAGAAAGTGCTAAAAGTCTGCAGTCTTAGCACAAGGTCTTAAAGTGCCAGCAGAAAATATTGCTAGCTAACGACTGGAAATAAAATCATTAATGTCAAAAAGATGATAATAGTCAACATCAATAGGTGCATTATTAAATTGGTATGCAAGTATGTATCTCTCATTGTTAATAAAAAAAATCAATCCATATAGGTTATACACAAGAAAATATAAAAGTCAGATAAAAACATGTTCTTAGTGAAGTATCTACATGAATCAGAACAGTGTATGAAAATGTATGCTGTATATAATTGGCCTCTTCCTAAATAAAAACAGTAATTAAAAATTCAGAGCTTAGTTGCCCTTAACTTTAGTACTGAGCTAATGGATATATATTTAAACCTGTGGGGTGGCATTTAATCTTAGTTGTCACATCAGCACCTTGTACTGAGTTTCCCATTGACGACCTCCTTCATCTGGTGTCATTGTTTCAGTAATTCTCTACAGTCCAAGGTGTCTTTGTGAAATGCACTGTTTCTTCATAATATCATAATGGCATTCATAAGTGATTTTGTGGAATAGTCTTTCCTATATGAAAGGAAGGACATTTGGAGCAAATAGCCAATTAAATTGCACCTAGTGTTGAACAGTGACCATTTGTGAGATATAATCCTTAATGAGCAGTAATTGTTGAGATCTATATATTTTTCTAGAGTACAGCTACACTGTCAACATGGACCGCATTTTGTGTTTCTTTTGTCCTGTGAATGTTATGTTTTTTATTGTTGGTTTCAGAAATACCTTTTAGGATCATACCCATCTTAAAAACAAAACTAGGTTCATTACCTGATATTTGAAGTACTTGTTAATCAGCTTAAAAATGTTTCAATTTCTCCTATCTCTTTAATGTGGTTTGAGTTGCTGTTGCATTTTAACACCCAAAGATCTTGTATAGTTTTCTTTAACATTCTTATTCTTATTTTCAAGTTCTACTTTATTCACAGGCTAGTTGACATTCTTAATATGACTGCGACTTGTACCCAAAAAAGGGGTCAATTTCTTAATCCAGTATGTACTATCCTCTGTACTAATATTACCAAATAATTTACATGGTTAACCCCCTTTTAAAAGAACCTTAAATAATTTTATCTGTCTCCTTTGTGAAGAGGTTGTATAAGTTGAATTAATTCTGACAAGTCCAACAAGCTGACCTTCAATCAGATTTTCTTAAAGGTCAAAGGGTGGCAACTCTTTTATAGTGTAGGTAAGTGTGGCAACTCTTTTATAGTGTAGGTAAGTGTTTGAGAGTGTTGGTTTCCCATAAGTGGTGGAATCAAATCTGCAACTGTTATTAAAAATTGTAATGTATAGATAGTTCACCTTGTCCGTATGTGTGAACTTTAGGAAAGTAGCTGCATTGACTATATGTTCAATAAATTCCAGCATTCTTACCTTAGATGCAGCCCACAGGATGAAAATATCCTCCAGGTAGCATACGTTCCAATATGTCGTGTATATAAAATTAAACACATACTTTTTCCCCAGTTAAGCATTACAAGATTTGCATAGAAAGGAGCAGAAGCAGCACCTCCATAGACAATACCAGAAACGAAAATCTAAGGGTAATGCTACTCAGTGCCAGAAATCTAAACCTCAAGATGCACGCACTCGAGGCACTCCTCATTATGGAGAAAATCGATATCTGTGTAGTAACAGAAACCTGGTTCAAGGCTCCAGAGAGTACCCCAGCATTACCAGGATTCAACTCATACCACTCTTTTTGGCCCCAGAACTCGGACCGAAATACTAAAGGCGGCGGAGTATCCATCTAGGATACCCACACCTCCAGGATGTTCATCGTGGTACCCTGCTGCAGTCATCACACTTGGGTTATCCTGCCGTCAGGCGGTCCCGCAGTCTGCCCGAATTCCAAAGTCTTGGTCCGGCGTCGGTTGCTGTAGCTTCTTCCCTGACATCAGAGCGCCAGGGGTATATCGGAGGCATCCGACACCATTTTCTTCAGTCTTTCTTGCCGCACAGTGCCCGAAGCAGAAGCAGTTCGCAAGTGCCGGTCGGCCGACACCTGAGACTTTCGAATAGAGTTTCAGTCCGAAGTCTTCAAAGCTAAGTACCCCATTGGGGAACCTTTTCTTGCCTCAGTCCAGTGTCAGAAAAAGTTAACAATTGCATTTCTTGAGGGAAGCAAATACCTCATAAGGACTTTCTGTATACCTTGCCTAGGCCCAGACCACGACGTCACTGGTTGTCGGTTTTGTGCTAGGTTCAATAAGCGAACTATAAAGCGACGCTTTGATTTCGCACAACACTACGGTAGAAAATGTAATTACACTATGCCGTCGGAGCAACCAACTACCGGCGTGCATAAAAAATGCAAGGATAATGACAGGCAGCCTAGATCCAAGCCAGACTCCGAGGCCTCGGCTGGGCCGGTTGACAGTTCTCCGGTTTTCAGTGAGGCGCCTACGCAGCCCCTGGCTACCGCTGAATTGGATCCCCAGGCCGCTTCGGATCCCCCAGCAGAGAGTTCTAGGCTGACGCAGCCTTTTTCCTTAGGCCCTACCGACGACATTGCACTAGGGGAAGCCGGTGCTGTAGAAACACCTTCGGTTCCTGAAGGTGTCTTCAGAGCGACTACCCTCACCATAAAATCTTATGCTAAGCTTAAGACTCCTCTAAAGCCAAAAAAGCCTACACTTCAGTCTCCAGGTCAAGGCCCTATGCCTGAGAAGCAGATGCTTAAAATGGCTGAAGATTTGATTTCTTTGATCAGGGGTTCCCAACCGAAAAGGCCTAGACAAGAGGAGGATTATGCCTCCTCTGATCAAGTGTCTGTTTCCTCAGGCTCCTCTGAGGAACAGGATTACTCCTTTCCCCCTTATGAAGATTCTGATGCTGAAGACTCCATTCCCTCAGCTTCTCCCCCTGAAGGTTATTCCTTTGGGGAAACCTTACACACCATGAGGGAACATTTCCACTGGGAAGGTCAGGACTACTCTGACTCAAAGAAAAGTCTCCAAGAGTTTCTTTTACTGCCCAGCACAGACCACTTGCTATCCCCCCAGTTTTGGACATTGTGGATGATGTCTTCTTAGAATCTAGTCTAAATCCAGCCTCTCTGCCTCCTGCTCCAGCCAAACCAGATAGATACTATAGAGTGCCTGACTCGCACAAATTCCTTTACAAAAACCCTGCTGCTGATCCAGAGACAATCTCCCAGGGTCCCAAAGGGGCTAAGGCTTCTATGGCAAAAAATCCTGTACCCTCAGAAAGGGACTCCAGAGCACTAGATAGGTGGGGGAAGAAGGTTTACACCTCAACTACTCTAGCTATGAGAGCACTAAATTGTCAATTTCACATGCTTAAATACCAGCAATTCCTAATGTCTCAAATAAAACAAAAGATGGGCACGCACCCTCAACAGTCTGAATTCAAGGAAATGCAAGATCTGTTACATGCAGCTGAACAGGTGGGCAAACATACTTTACAATGTGGTTTTGATGCCTTGGAAGCTTCCTCTAGAGCAGCTGTTACTGGGTTTGTTATACGGAGGCATGCTTGGTTAAAGGAACAATCTCTGCCTGATCATGTTAAAGCAAAGTTACTGGATGCACCCTTATAGCAGGATGTCTTATTTGGGGTTAAAGCAGAGGAGGTTTTAAAGAAAATGGAGGATAAGGCAAAATCTATGCAGACGGTCAAAGATTTCTTACAGGTACAGCCCCCACGCTTCAGCAGAAATTGACCAACATAAAATTGGTCCTTTCCAGCTTCTGACAGACCAGAGAGGGGTAAATACAGGCACCCAAGGGGCAGAGGACAAGCACAAATCCCTTACAAACCTCGCCAATGGGGCACTACAACACAGAAGGGAGGAGAAGACAGGTCCCAAACCACTTGAAGGCAAACACAATGACTTAAACCTCATACTGCCAAGCAAAACTCTCTTGGCAGCTCCCTTGGGAGGAAAATTAACACTTTTTGCAGACAACTGGCGCATTGTCACAAAGGACAAATGGGTCCTAGACATTATCTCACATGGATACAGATTTAATTTCCACACCTTGCCAAGGATAAGAGGAATGCCAAACCTGCCACAAAATCAATGGGCAGAGGCACAAAAACAAATTACAGCTCTCATGGACATGAGAGCCATTCAACTGGTACCTACACAGGAGCAAGGCCAAGGATTTTACTCAAGGCTCTTTCTAGTCCCCAGAAAGGACAATGCTTGGGAGACCTATTCTGGACCTTTCAATTTTAAACACCTTCTTGCAAGTACCCAAATTCAAGATGCTAACACTACAGCAGGTTCTCCCCATGTTGGGCAAGAAAGCTTGGCTAGTAACGTTGGACCTCAAGGACGCATACCTGCATGTCCCTATCGGACAAAGTTGCAGAAGATACCTCCGTTTCATTGCAGGTTCAACCCATTACCAATTCTCTGCACTGCCCTTTGGCTTATCTACTGCGCCCAGGGTCTTCACAAAATGCCTGGCACCAGTAATTGCATACTGCAGACAAAGAGGAATTCAAATATACCCATACCTGGACGACTGTCTCATCCAAGCAGAAAGCAAGGACATTCTCTTACAACACCTGGCTTTTGTAAAACATCTTCTAAGCTGCCTAGGGTACACAGTAAACGAAAAGAAATCAAAACTAGTGCCCTCACAAAATATGATATTCCTGGGTGCCAGCTTGAATACAACTTCCCAGATGGCTTATTTGACGCCAGACAAACAACTACAATTAACTCAGTACTTCAGAACAATGGCAACAAAGACCCAACTCCCTGCAAGAAAAATTCTGCAGGCCTTGGGCTTCATGGCATCTTGCATACTACTAATACCGTTTGCAAAACTGCATATGAGGAAATTACAGTGGTACCTAAAAAGCGTATGGACTCAACACAGCCACAGCTTGGAAACGATGATAAATCACATTCCCTGCCTTCAACAGGAGTTTCTATGGTGGTCACAGGCATGTCACCTCAACAAGGGTCAGCCTTTCACCCTACCCCCAGCCAGGCAAACTATGACAACAGATGCATTGGACTATGCCTGGGGGGCACACATGTCAGGGTGGTGTGTTCAAGGCATATGGGCAGCAGATCAAAGGAATCTGCACATCAATCAAAAAGAAATGCTAGCTGTACAAAATGCTCTGACAGCCTTCAAGGACCTCTTACATCCAGGACAGCTTATCATAAGGACAGACAACACCACAGTAATGTGGTACATGAACAAACAAGGGGGTACACACTCCTACCCTCTATGCAGGCAAGCAATGTCCTTGTGGAACACAGCACTGGCTTACCAAGTTCAATTACAAGCTCAATTCCTGCCAGGAAAAAGAACACATTGGCAGACGACCTAAGCAGAAACATCATGGATCCCCATTAATGGAAACTGGATCCACAAGTATTCGCAATGATAACTCAAAAATGGGGGCTCCCAGACATAGACCTGTTTGCCCTCAAAACTATCAGCTAACAAAGTTTTGCACAAGGACTTTTCACCATCAAGCTTGGAAAGTGGACGCACTCTCATTCATTTGGAAAATGCTAACAGTATATGCCTTTCCTCCACTACCCCTTCTCATAAAGGTGCTACTGAAAGTCAGGATGGAGAGACCCCGAATGATGCTCATTGCCCCAGACTGGCCACGCCAGCATTGGTACCCACAATTAAGGAATATGGCCCAGGGCCCACCATGGATTCTACCACAAATTACCCACCTGCTCACACAGCAAGACAATCAGATTCTACTCAAAACCTTAAACTTGGCTGCATGGCAAATCACCTAAGCAACCAGCCAGCTCCTCTCTCACAAACTGTTATGGAAGTTATTCTGGAGGCCAGGAGGCCCAGCACCAGGAAAGCCTACTCAGACAAATGGAAAAGGTTTTGCGCCTGGAAGCAAGCTAAAGGCCAAAATACCCTTCAGCCAGACATACCTCAGATTCTGCAATATCTAACTGAGATGTTACACAAAGGGCTTTTTTTCATCTATTAAAATCCACGCCTCAGCTATTTCTGCGCATTACAACGCGGATCCTCCCTTATTTTCACATCCACTCCTGAGGCAGTTTCTCAGAGGGGCCAAAAACATTAGGCCTCCCAGGAGAGCGCCAACGCCTACTTGGGACCTCAACTTTGTTCTGGAAAAACTCACGCTACCTCCTTTTGAGCCAGCTTTCTCAGCTGATTTAAAGTTTATATCATGGAAGACTGCCCTGCTGCTAGCAATCACTTCAGCTAGAAGAGTTTCGGAGCTTCAGGCACTAATGGCAGTAGAGCCTTTCCTCATTTTTCATCAAGACAGAGTTTCTCTATGAACTAACCCCTCCTTTATGCTTAAGGTGGTATCCAGTGTGGCTCTAAATCAAACCATTCATTTACCCACCTTCTTTCCAAATCCACAGAACAGAGGAGAAAGACTCCTGCATTCCTTGGACATTCACAGACAGCTACGTTACTACTTGGATAAAACTAAGGTTTTCAGAAAATCTGACCAGCTTTTTGTATCCTATGCTACAACATCACGAGGAAAGGCTATCTCAAAACATACCATTTCCAAATGGATAGGACATTTCATACGTTTTTGCTACACCCACCATGGAAAACCAGTTCCTGCTACCATAAGGCCCCACTCTACCAGGGCAGCAGCTACATCTACAGCCTTCCTCAGGGGGGTGCCAACCAAGGATATTCTGGAAGCTGCAACTTGGAGTTTAGTACACACCTTCACCAAACATTACCACTTACCACTTTACTCTAAGACTAGAGCTGGCTTTGCCACTGCAGTTTTGCAGGGCCTTCTAGCCTTCTCTAACCCTGTTTGACTCCACCTCCCATCCTTAGCTTTGGTATTCTACCCAAGTGTGATGACTGCAGCAGGGTACCACGATGAACATAGTACAGTTTTGTACCTACCATAAATGTAGATGTTAGAGTGTATACCCTGCTGCAGTCAAGGCTACCCTCCCTCCATCCCCTCTGGACTAGCTGAACTTCTCTTCCAATCTATTCTTTACTACCTCTGCGGTGTATTTGCTTGTGCCTAAGGATTTTGTTTCATTTTTTCATATAACTATATGTATATACATATACATATATATATATATATATATATATATATATATATATATATACTTTTTTTTTTTTTGCGTACCTATTATGGGCACCTGACATCTGGGGCAAGAAAAAGTGAAGACAATGGCGTCGGATGCCTCTGATATACCCCTGGCGCTCTGACGTCAGGGAAGAAGCGACAGCAACTGACGCCGGACCGAGACTTTGGAATTCGGGCCGACTGCGGGACCGCCTGACAGCAGGATAACCCAAGTGTGATGACTGCAGCAGGGTATACACTCTAACATCTACATTTATGGTAGGTACAAAACTGTACTTTAGTGGCACTGCACGAGGCAGTGGAGACCATCCATGTGCAACTAACAGTAGGTAAAACTGCTTTTCAGTTTGTAGCCTGCTACAGATCACCCACCCTGACTCAGGACCTCCACTCGGCATTCCTGAGAACATTGGAAAATATGAAGGTCTCACCAAGCACCATGATATTGGGGGACTTCAACTACCCAAACATTGACTGGGAATACTACTAGAGTCCCAACTCTTTTGCCCAACGGTTCCTTGAGTTTATAAACTCAGATGCCTTGGAACAACTGGTTACCAATCCCACAAGAGGGGACAACATATTGGACTTTGTCATCACCAACATGGGGGCTAAATGTTCCACACCAGAGGTAAACCCCTCGTTGGTAAGATCAGAGCATAAACTAATCACAATGGACATCCCGACCCCACCCCCAGCCAAGGAAACCACTGTGAAAAATTTCTCAAAAGCAAACTTCACACTTCTCAAGACCAAGGTGGAAAGTTTCAAAGCCCCCGGGCAAATGGAAAATGTTACCCAAACTGCAGAATCCTTTATAATTGCACTCTGTGAGCATCTACAGGAATGCATGGATCGTGCCATCCAAAGTAAAACCAAGACTCACTCCTACAAAAATAGGAGATCAGTCTGGTGGACCCCGGCCATAAATAAGCTATACAACAGAAGGAGGAAACTATTACACAAAAAGGCAAAATCTCAAAAAGGGAAGGCATCCCTGATCAGTACTAGCAAGAAACTTTGATCCCTCATAAAATCATCAAAGGCTAGCTTTGAAAGAAAAATCGCCAAAGAGACTAAAGATAATCACAAGGCGTTCTTTAGCTACGTCAAGAATCTGGGTGGCAACTCTCAGATATGCTCTGAGCTGGTGCAAAATGGCACAAAATATACTGAACCCACTGACATTGCCAACATCGTGGCGGAAAGGTTCAGTGCAAACTTTACCCCCCTTCTCCCCCAAAAGAGCCAGTGTCTATCCCAGAAGAATGCAATCCCCCAGACATCACAGCAGCCCTCTCCAAAGTAAAAAACACAGCGTCAATGGCACTGGATGGTATCCCTGGCTGTGTCTTACACGAGCTCCAAAATGAACTAAGCCCTCACATAAATTCACTGTTCCAACTCTGCCTTACCACAGGTTATGTACCCGAAGAATGGCGTACAGCAACAGTGATCCCGCTTCACAAAGGTGGCACCACAACGGATCCTGGGAACTATCGCCCTGTAAGCCTGACTAGCCTGGTCTGCAAGGCTATGGAGTGTATCATCATGGATCTCATAAACAAAGACATTGGGAGCCTTCAAACACTGGACCCTACCCAATTTGGCTTTGTTAAAAGCAGATCTTGCCTCTTAAACCTAGCTGACTTTTTCGAAACAGTTACCAAAGCCATAGATGAGGGAAAGGTAGTCCACACAGCCTACCTGTACCTCACAAAGGCCTTCGACACAATACCCCACTCTGGCATCATAAATAAGCTTACTAGCTTAAATATCAACCCATATGTCACAAGATGGGTTGCAAACTGGCTCAGGGATAGAACTTACATGGACAGAGTCGTGGGTGCCATGTCCGACTCTAAACCGGTTACAAGTGGCGTACCACAGGGCTCAGTCCTGGGACCCCTCTTGTTCGGTATTTACTTCTGAGGTGCAGGCAAACGCTTGAGGACTGTGGCTTACCAAATTTGCAGATGATTGCAAACTGGGAGCCATAATAGACTGTCCGGCTGACACAAGCGTCCTCCAGAAGGGCCTTACGGAGACTGATACCTGGTGTCAGAACCATGGCCTCAAGCTAAATGACAAAAAGTGCATAGTCATCCTCTTTGGGAAAAACAAAGTGCCCACAAACTACCACATAGGAGGTAATCCACCAAGTACCGAAGAAGTAATTAGGGATCTGGGGACCCAAGTAGATAGTAGCCTCTTCTTTGACTATCACATTGCCAGAGTGGTTAGAAAAACCTTCTATATAGCTAACCTAATCACAAAAGGGGTTCACATCTAGATCAAAAGAGGTCATTGTGCCCCTCTACTCATCGCTCATCAGGCCCATAATTGAGTACACTGCCCCATTTGGGATGTACCTTACCCGACACCTGCAACAACTGGAGAGACCTCAAAAATACCTCAAGGAGATCGTGGGCCTCAAACAGATGCTCTATGCAGCTTGACTAAAGAAGCTCCAGCTCTACTCAGTTGCTTACCGCGTACTCAGGGGCGACCTCTGCGTGACATTCAAGGCCATGTCTAACCCGGAACTGTTGGACATGCTCCACCTCAAGAAAACCAAATCCATTAGAACTACACGCTCCAGGGATTTAAACCTTAGCACAACAATAAACAGGACATGCTGGAGGGATAGATTCATATCCCAAAGGCTACCCTCGCTCTGGAATAGAATCCCAGTCCATGTTAGGCATAGCCCCTCGCTGACCCTCTTCAAGAGAAATCTTGATGAGTGGATGGGTAATCATAAATTTACTCCTGGGATCACGTCTATAGCCCTGCTGGAAAGAGGCTCAGGAATCTAGTCTAAAAAGGAGGCGAAAGCCAACATTCTGGCTAGGCTTATAAATGCCCTAGGGCAGATAGCCTAGTACCTACCTATGAACCTATATTGCCACACCTTTTATTTGCTTGTAATATTCGCCTTCAAAATTAATGTAATTATGTAAAGTGAGTTCCATCAATTCCATCAAAAGTTTAATGATTTTGCTGTCAAGATGTTCAAATTCTAGTAGTGCTGAGTGAAAAAGCTGTAATCTTGTGTCATGTGGAATACTTGTGTAAGTATTTAATTAGGAAACTAGTGATGTTCTTCGTCTTCCCTTGCTGCAGTCCTGACAATTGGGTATAGTCCGCGTCCCAGTCGGCCCGAATACCAGAGTATAAGGCTGACGTCGGTCATGGCGCCTTAGACTGACGTCAGTACGTCAGGGTACTAATGCGCATGACCGGCGTCATTTCCTCAGTCTTTTTTGCCGCATGGTCCGATGCAGAAGCAATTTTGCGAGTGCAGGTTGGCGTTCTGAGATTTTCCGAAACCGGAGTTTCAGACCGAGTACAGAGTTGGCTAAGTAACCCGTTGGGAACATTTTGGTTTTTCTTGCCTCAGTATATTACGGATGTCAGAAAAAGTGAATAACTGTATTTCTTGTGGGAAGCAGATACCGCATAGGGATTATCATACATTGTGTATACCTTGTTTAGGGCCTGAGCACGACGTTGTTGGTTGCCGCTCTTGTGCTAGATTTAATAAGCGCACTATTAAGAGGAGGCTTGATTGTGCTAGGTTAGTGTTTGGGAAGCGTTGCAATTATACTATGCCGTCGGATGCTCCGACGCCTGCTTCATCTAAGAAGCGCAAGGACAAAACAGTGAAGTCTAGGGGTGAGGAACCGGCAGTCCCGGACGTCGGTCCTTTAGAAGGCTCAGGGGAGCCAGAGGTTTTGCCAGCAGTCTCTATGGAGTCTCAGGCGGATACTTTACTGTTACAGGATGTACCCTCTCAGGAAGTAGGCCAGGCTGAGGGGGCTTCTCAGGTACCTGTTCTTCCCTCTCTTCCCAAGGTAGTTAGGGCCTCTCCTTCTGTTTCCAGAGCTTCTTTTAGAGGAAGGCCAAGTTCAGCTTCTATAGGGGCTTCTCCTAGCATTTCGGGCTCTGTGCCTAAGAAACATATGCTTAAAATGGCTGAAGATTTGATTACTCTGATTAGAGGTTCTATGCCCCCACCTGATAAGAGGCCTAGGGTGGAACAGGAGGTTGATAGTTTTGAACAGTGTTCACAGGCTTCAGAGTCTTCTGTGGAAGACTTGCAAGAGTTTCCTGCTTATTCTGATTCTGATGTGGATGATTCCACTCCTTCAGCTTCTCCTCCTGAGGATTTTTCATTTTCAGAGACTCTTCACTCCATGAGGGAGCACTTTAAGTGGGAAGGCCAAGATTACTCTGACTCCAGAAAAAGGCTTAGGGAATTCTTGTTTTTGCCTCAGCATAGGCCCTTAGCTATTCCTCCTGTGTTGAATGTGGTGGAGGATGTTTTTGCAGAGGCTTCTCTGAACCCTGATTCCTTGCCTCCTGCTCCTGTTAAGCCTGATAGGTATTATAGGGTGCCCGAAGCTCATAAGTATTTGTTTAAGAGTCCCAGGGCGGACCCAGAAACTGTTTCTCAGGGGCCTAAAGGTGTTAAAGCTTCTGTTGTTAAAAATCCTGTACCCTCTGATAGAGAGGCAAGGGCTTTGGATAGGTGGGGTAAGAAAGTATATACTTCTTCCACTCTAGCCATGAGGGCGTTGAATTGTCAATTTCATATGATGAAATATCAGAATTATCTCCTTTCACAATTGAAATCTAAGGTGGATGCTTTGGCGGAAGGTATTGAGTGTAAAGAATTGCTGGATTTAGTTCATGTGTCTGAACAAGTGGGTAAGCATTCTTTGCAGTGTGGTTTTGATGCGGTTCAGGCCTCCTCGAGGGTGGCTGCTACTAGTTCTGTTCTTCGCAGACATGCATGGTTGAAGGATCAGAATTTAGCTGAGCATGTTAAGACCAGGATTTTGGATGCTCCTTTACAGTCTGATGTGTTGTTTGGACCGCCTGTGGAAGCAGTTTTAAAGAAAATGGAGGACAAAGCTAAGTCTATGCAGACTGTTAAAGATTTTTGCAGGTGCAGCCTCCGAAGTTTAGTAGAAATTGGCCTGCTAAGGGGTGGACATATCCTGCTTATGGTTCCCAGTCTAGGGGTAGGTCTAGACGTGGTAGGGGCAGGGCTCAAGGTTCGTTTAGGCCTAGATCAGACAGTTCACCTGCTCAGACTTCTGGTGAGGGCAGGGGTCAGTCCTTTCGTAAGCAGAACCAATGACCTGCCTTTTCAGCTGCCAGTGGATTCTCGTCTGGCAGCTCCTTTGGGAGGAAGATTGTCTCTTTTCAAAGAAAATTGGGATTTAATCACTCAAGACAGATGGGTGCTGGCTATCATTCATCACGGGTACAGATTTTATTTCCACACAATGCCCCCTTTCAAAGGCATGCCAGATGTTCCTCCTCCACAAAGAAAAGAGGCTCACAAGCAAGTTTCTCAGTTACTCCAGATAGGGGCTATTCAGCCAGTCCCTGTATCAGAAAGGGGCTTCGGATTTTATTCTCGGCTGTTCCTAGTACCAAAGAAGGGGAACACGTGGAGACCAATTTTGGATTTATCTCTCCTCAACACTTATCTGGACATTCCCAAGTTCAAGATGTTGACGTTACAGCAACTGTTACCTCTGCTGGGCAAGGATCACTGGATGGTAACTTTGGATCTCAAGGAAGCTTACCTTCATGTGCCCATAAGGCTAAGTTGCAGAAAGTATCTGCGGTTTCGAACTGGAGATTTTCATTATCAGTTCTCTGCATTGCCCTTTGGCTTATCTACTGCGCCCAGAGTATTCACAAAGGTTCTGGCTCCAGTAATAGCTTACTTCAGGCTTCAAGGCATTCAAATTTATCCTTACTTGGACGACTGCCTGATTCTGGCTCAAGAAAAGGAACTCCTTCTACAGCATCTGGAATATGTCATAGCAGTGCTAAGATGCCTAGGGTATTCTGTGAACGAAATAAAGTCCAGTCTAGTACCCTCTCAAGACATGTGCTTTCTGGGTGTGAGACTGTATACAGCAGCCCAGATGGCCTTTTTAACCCCGGACAAACAAAAGAGTCTGTCACTTTACTTCCATCAACTATCTCATCAGTCCGTGCTGACTGCAAGGACAGTCCTTCAAGCATTAGGGTTCATGGCATCTTGTATTCTGGTGCTTCCCAATGCCAAACTGCATATGAGGAAGCTGCAATGGTATCTCAAAAATGTATGGACACAGCACTGCCAAGATTTGGACACTGTCATTCAAATAATACCTTGCCTTCAAAAGGAATTCTTGTGGTGGGCTCAGGAATGTCACCTAAACAAGGGACTCTCTGTGACCCGGCCAGAGGCGAGTCAGATTTTAACGACAGATGCCTCGGACACTGCTTGGGGAGCTCGTCTAAATGGAAAGTGGATACAAGACAAGTGGCCTGCCAGACTACAGCATCTACATATCAACATGAAGGAGATGTTAGCAGTCCAGTTTGCATTGATGGCGTTCAAGGAGTTACTTCTTCCAGGGCAGGTGTTGATTCTGACAGACAACACAACTGTCATGTGGTACATCAACAAGCAAGGGGGAACACATTCTTATCCTCTATGCAGGCAAGCAATGATTTTATGGGAGACTGCGTTAAGCCTGCAACTGACTCTTCAGGCAAGGTTTCTGCCAGGAGCACAGAACTCCCTAGCAGATGCATTAAGCAGACAAATCATGGATCCCCACGAGTGGAAACTGGATCTTCATGTATTTCAGAAATTGACAGTGTCATGGGGAACTCCAGACATAGATCTGTTCGCTTCTCCACTAAACCACCAGCTGCCAAAGTATTGCACAAAGGGGTTTCATCACACAGCTTGGAAAGTGGATGCTCTGTCTTTCAGTTGGAAAAACCTTCATGTCTATGCCTTTCCACCTCTACCTCTTCTTCCAAAGGTATTACTAAAGGTCAGACGGGACAGGCCAAGGATGATTTTGATAGCTCCAGATTGGCCTCGGCAACACTGGTACCCACTTCTAAGGAGTCTTGTAAAGAAGCCTCCATGGACTTTACCTCTGATTCCTCATCTGTTATCTCAAAAGGACGGTCATCTGCTCAATGTCAAGCTTCAATCTCTTCATCTCACAGCTTGGCATATTCTGTGTTGAAGCATGGTAGGTCTCAGCTTCCTCAACAAGTTTTAAATGTGATTATGGAAGCTAGAAGGCCTAGTACTAGGAGAGTGTACGCAGAAAAATGGAAGAGATTTTTGTTTTGGAGTACAGCAAAGAATTTGGAGATTTCAGAGCCTAATTTGAGTGTGGCTCTTCAATATCTTACTGAATTATTGGACAAAGGTTTGTCCTTCTCTTCCATAAAGATTCATGCTGCAGCAATTTCAGCTCACTATGATTGTGACCCACCTTTGTTTTCGCATCCTTTGTTCAAGCAGTTTCTTAGAGGGGCAAAGAATATAAGACCCCCACGTAGAGCTCCTACTCCTGCTTGGGATCTCAATTTTGTGTTGGAAAAACTTACTCTACAACCTTTTGAGCCTGCAGCTACTGCTGAATTGAAATATTTGTCATGGAAGACTGCTTTTCTGTTGGCTATTACTTCTGCAAGAAGGGTGTCTGAGTTGCAGGCCCTTATGGCAGTAGAGCCCTTTTGATTTTCCATAAGGACAGGGTATCATTACGTACTAATCCTTCCTTTATGCCTAAGGTGGTTTCTAGTGTGGCTTTAAACCAAACTATTCATTTGCCTACGTTTTTGCAGATCCTCAAAATAAAGGGGAAAAGATTTTGCACACTTTAGATGTACACAGGCAATTGCGTTATTATCTGAGCAGGACTAAAGATTTTAGGCAGTCTCAGCAGTTACTTGTTTCTTTTGCTTTGAGTTCACAGGGCAAGCCTGTGTCAAAACAAACTATTTCTAGGTGGATTGGCTTTTGCATTGCATTTTGTTATTCCCATCATGGCAAAGAGGTTCCAGCTGGGATTAGGCCTCATTCCACTAGGGCTACTGCCACTTCAACAGCATTTCTAAGGGGGGTGGCAACTAAGGATATTCTGGAAGCAGCTACTTGGAGTTCAGTGCATACTTTCTCTAGGCATTATCACCTGCCTATATACTCTAAGAGTAGAGCTGGTTTTGCCACAGCTGTTTTACAAGGCATGTTGTCAGCTCCTGCTACTTTATAATTTGCCAGCCTCCCTTACCTCTGCTTTGGGATTCTACCCAATTGTCAGGACTGCAGCAAGGGAAGACGAAGAACATAGTACAGTTTTGTACCTACCATAAATGTAGATGTTCGAGGATTCCCTTGCTGCAGTCCAATTTACCCTCCCTCCTTCCCCTCTGTATTTCAGGGTGGTTGTGTAGCTGAGTTTACATGCTTATACTTTTTGTATATATATTACTGTATATATTGTACATGTTTATTGGTGCAGGTTGTTTTTGGGACTTGTCTTTTTGGGTCTTCTGACATCTGGGGCAAGAAAAGACTGAGGAAATGACGTCGGTCATGCGCATTAGTACCCTGACGTACTGACGTCAGTCTAAGGCGCCATGACCGACGTCAGCCTTATACTCTGGTATTCGGGCCGACTGGGACGCGGACTATACCCAATTGTCAGGACTGCAGCAAGGGAATCCTCGAACATCTACATTTATGGTAGGTACAAAACTGTACTTTCTCACTGTATTCTAATTTGGTGAATTGACTCAAAAAATCCCATAAGTGTTTCAAAATGTTTGTTTATGGAAAGGGTGTCTTTTAATGTTCTGGGAATACTGGAAACCTATGCTGCCACACTCAATCTATATGGCAGGTCATTATATTTTTGTATTTGTGTACCCTGTGAATTCCGAAAAGACCTAGTATAACTGGGCTCTTGTTCACCAAGACGTAGCAATCCAGTGTAATAAAAATTTGAGAAAGGTGATCTTCCAAAAATAGATACTTTTTTTATGCTTTAAGAATCTGATTTTTAGAATAGTGTGTATTGCTTCGTATCCAGTAGCATATCAGAATGTTTTCTCACATATTCCATTTTGTCTACTATCGCCATTCCACCATTCACTTGACGCTATGTAAGCCATTTCTTCAGTAAACTGTTTGTTCTGACTGATTATGCTGCATTATGGGTATTTTCTAATAAAATCTGCAGCAGGCTGCAGAAAACATGCTGACCTACTATAGAATTGTTCCTCCCCTCTACTGCATAATCATAAGGTGGATCAGGAAGTGATTGGACAGTTCAGTATGCAGTAAAAAAAAAAAAAAAAAGTTTATTAAACTTAATAAATATATAGGTCCAATGAAGTAACTAAAGTTAAAACTACACACACATTTTTAAATAAGAAAGATCACTTTACAAGATGACATAATTATAACAAAAATAAATTATGAAAAAAAAGAATCTTTGCATAGGGTTGCCACCTTTTGTTCTGGCCAAATTCGGACCAAGATCACACCCCTAGCACCTCCTGTAGCCACATCCATCTCCCCGCCCACTTTCCACCCATTTCGTTGTGTCATCATGTAAGGGGGAACACCCTCTTTCCATTTATTTTGCTTTTTTTTCCTGGCAATTTACTATGCTTTTCTGTTGGGAAAAAAAAACATAGTAAAGCCGCCAAGTTAACAAACTAATAGTCTGTTTCCATTTTTGAAACAGAATACCGGAGTTTTACTGTTTCTACACTATTGGACAATCAGTTTGATTTTTGAGTAGTCCAGAAAATAGGTGGAAATGCTATCTTTGCATTTTATCTTTAAGGAATTAGATTTATTAAGTGTTTTGAGTGATTGAATATGTTGAGAAATATTTGTTAAAAGCATATCATTGGTTATACGCTGGGCGGTTTATGAAACATGCCATAGTTTGTAGCCAAAATGATTAGTATTTGTATAGCATGTCTAGTGACTATAAATTTTCATATTGTGTGTATCTCAAGAAATCAGTCTGATGTCAGGATTGTAGTTCATACACATTTTAGTTACATGAAAATTACTAATTGGTTTGAGGAAGCATTAAAAACACTCCAGCACATAAAACCTTCATACGTACCTTGATGCCTTCCCTGTCCCAAAATGTGTCATGGTGCCATTCTTGTTTAGATCTGCATCGCTGTGATTAGTGTTACACATCCAGACAACCCCAGGTTACCAGGTTTTGTTTTTCTGTAGTAAAAGAGAAAGACAACTATGCAAGGATTGATCACTCTTGACTCTGTGCAGTAAGCCACCGGTGGCTGTATCACTGAACTAATACAAATAAAACCACAGTTTGGATGCACTAACAGGAAGCTTTATTGAGCCCTTAAAGTGAAAGATAAGTGGAGTTGGAATTAGAATTTTTTGTGTCGCAGATAGTTTGCCAGATACTCGCCTGCAGGTAGCTCTTGCTTCCAAGAGTTTGTCATCTTTCAGTGAATGTGTGCGTCTCTCTCTCTTTCCAGCTTAAAAATACTTGATAATGGCAATTCAGTAAGCTCTAGGGAATCTATCTCTACTAGCTGCTCTTTTGTACCTTTGGCCTGAGAAAGGCACAAATCACCGGACCTCACTTCACCAGTGAGTTTGTTGTAAACATAGATTTCTAGGGAGGGCACATCATTGTCCCCCATGATTTGTAAGTTTGCTGTTGCAGAGTTGCATCTTTTCTGGTTATCCACCAGATAACGTTTCAAGCAGCTTGAAGTTTTGGACCTTTTAAGTGGCATGCATCCCAAAGCTGGAGATGGTTTTTACAGCAGTGTTCAACTGTCAGATTTTGCTTTACTGATGTGTATGGGACAATGACCATAGATTGGTCCATTCAGTCAGTAGTACCATGTTCCACTGGCTTTCCTAGTGATTTACCAGTTTGTGGCATAAAGCTAACTAGCTGTTGAATTTACTGATGAGGCAGTCAGTTTACTCTCGTAAGCTAAACTCTCTGGTGTTGGACCATTTCTCAGTGAGCAGTGATCAAGGAATAGTGTCATACACTCCATCAAACATCTAAGGCCTGATCAGGTAGTTCTGGTCTTCCTTTTATCTGCCATTAACATTGCATCAGTGAACCTCTACCCACCCCTTCTTTTCCAGTTGTTTGGCTGTTTCTTTGAGAGAGGTATCCCTTCTCGTAATTGAGTAACCAAGCCCAACAGCGAAAAGTGACACTGCAAGAAGAAAAAAATGCTGTTCCATATCAATCAAACTTATTTTAAAGTTGAAAACTGGTATTGTTTGATTTTTATTATGAAATGACATGCATTTTTTAGTATACAAAGCAACTAATGCAATTTTATTATTGGCATTAATTTCTATGTTTGTATATATGTTTTTCAGCTTTTAGTATTCAAAATGCGCTAGGATTTTATGAAGGTAACAAAATATTTTATGCATTTTGGTGCCACCTTTCTTAGAAAGTGAGATGTTGCATAAGATGTTGTATAACATGCCTTGCACTTGGGCTCCACCCCCTCAAGGAAGTGAGGTTCATCCCTTAAGGAAGTGATGCTTTTATGGTATTCAAAGGATGTGCAGTTTGTCTGATGATGTTTCTGTAGTAGTGGAAATGAAAGTGCTTACATTTGTTTATTAAAATATTGTTTTGTGGCTTTGCAGCAGTGTTTTTTCTAACTTCAACTAATTGAGTAGTCAAAGAACTAGTATGCGATTTTACAGCTGTCAGTCTGTTAAGAAGCTTATTTTACCCAAGATCCACATTTCTCTGAATAGCTAGTGGTGCATAGATTCTAGATGCCATGATGTTCAACAAAGACTGCCTGAGACGTTAGCTTTTTCCATACTTTAGTAAAATCATTTTGGTCAGCTACTTTGCCGCTGTCCTTTCCAGCACAACTTCGAAACCACAAACAGGAATGACTTCATTTTTCTCACATTCTGTGATCCAGAGCCTTTATTATTGTGATCATTCTGACAGCTCTCCAAAAGAGTGTAGTAGCCTGCCTTAGAGGAAGAAAATGACCAAGGGGTCTTATAAAAATTTGATTCAGACAACTATGACATGTGCCTTATCACCTAGGTTAAGTTCTTTATCTAGTTATAGTACTTGGTTATTACAGTAAATATTTTGAAGTTTGTTATTCTGCACGCAGTAGTTTTTTTGACTGTGAAACAGTAACTCTAGCGAAATAATTCAAAAGATAACGCTATATAAACTTCATGTGACATAATTGGGCAGTACTAACCGGACCATTTATTTTTTTCTAATTTGCTATTTTTGTGAATTTGTTATGCTGGTACTTGTGAATATTTTCTTACATACAACTTTAATATTTGAGTTCTCTTCTCTCCGTCTTTCTCTAGATTTTGGAAGAAGTTTGCAGGAAGCAGAATTTTACCCCAGAAGATTATGATCTGAAGTGAGTATATGCAGTGATTAAGGTGAAGTAGATGAGAAAGGTTTGAGTTTTTTTATTTATTTATTTAAGAACAGCTCATAAGCAATGTAAGTGTCACATTACTCTGAAATTTAGTGACTTCTTGTTCCAAGGAAGCCCTACACTCTGTAATGGACCAGGCCTTCCCTCAACTATACCAGTATCCCATCACTTGGTAATTTGTCCCTAATTACCATAGAATAATCAAATTTCTCAGTATGCATATTGCCTTATTGCTTAATATTTACAGTTATATCAGAGACTTGGATTTCATTAAATTTTTTCTCTTATTTTACAGCAAAAATCACTTCCTTTTGCAATTCTGAGACCTGTATTGGAGAGTCCTGGAATCATAACCCGTAATTGTGAGTCCCTGACTCTCAGGAAGTCGTATGCTAAAGCTGTAAAGAGATTCTTAGCGAAGTCTTCTAGACTCGTAAGGATGAATTCACAGCAAAAGTCAAAATCTAACATTGCATCACATATCTCACCTTTAACAGAGTCACCGTGAGACAAAGGAAGGCATGCCCAGTACACCAGACCACTCCACAAATAAAAATGTTTTGGTGATTAGTGACTGTGTAGTGAGACGCACATTGCCACACACTGTCTTTGTCTAGCCTAATGAGTGAGTGAGTGGGAGTGAGTCATCTTTCAGGTACAAGAATCTCTGTTGTCTTAAGGGCCCTTGGAACCCTTGCACGAGATAGCCCCAGCATAGTTGCACATGTGGGGATGAATGGCTTTGAGCAAAAAAACCTAAGGGAAATGCAGAGACATGTCCGGGTTGTCTGCGCACATCACAAATGCAGACAAGACCTTGATATGGAGTGGGATCCTCCCTTTGCCACAAGTGATGTTCAGGTGCAAAGAAAAGATTATTGGCTTCAGCAATTGGCTAAATTGATAATTGGTGCCTTTGTACTGGGATCCATTGTGTGCTGGCATGGAACAGGATGCTTTGACAGTCCTACTTTCCAAAGGATGTTCTTCACCTGTTCAAATGCATCTGCATACTGGCTAAAACCCTCGCTTAACTCTAGCGTGCCATTTTTAGGCAAAGTTCAACTAATGAACATTCCATCATAGCAAATGTGTCCGTTTCAAGGTGAATCAAGTTAAGGTGGCTCTGCCCAATACCACACATCTAAACAAAAAGCTGCTCGATCTTAAGACACGCCTGCAATGTGAAGTTATCCATTTAAATGTAATCACTGAAACATGATTTAAGTGCCCCCAGGAAGTAGTTCCTCAATACCTGGGTTTAGTGCGTACCATGCAACCAGACCCCAGTGATTATGTCCATATTTGTTAGAGATCATGTCGCCTCAAGACAGATTTCCAGACACCTACAAATGGAACTTGTCAAATTCCAAATCGCACTAAGCAAAGTCAGCTATCTGTTTATTGCTTGTTACAGGACACCTTCCTTGACTCGAAGTTCATGTAAGGTTCTTAAATGTTATGGATGAACTCTTCCATAAATAAGAACTCTACCATTTTGAGAGAATTTAGCTACCTGTCATTGATGCCTCCAAAGTAGGATATGCACAGTAGTTTTCAGATCAAATAAATACATAAACTTAATTTGTTACTAGCTCAGAGTGCAAAATATTTTTGATCTGGTACTTACAAATGTAGTGTCATCATGTACAACCCCACTGGTATCCTTGTTCAGTTGCATCAGACCTAAACTCACTGAAATCAGTATATCAGAATTTAAATACTTCAAGCGCACAAATCTCAAATTCTATGAACAACTTTTGAAATTCACTTAAAACAAATCCCCACAGACTTCACAACAAAAGATGGATTCATAAAGGAGTTTTATACCAACATAAATGTACAGAATTGTTAGTTGCATCTATGAGTCTATTTATATCTAAATATACTGGGAAATTTAAAAGCATACCAACCTGTGGCTACCAGCATGAAGTATACAATAAATGGGAAAAAATAGAACAACTTGTTAGGCTATGAAAAGATCTAAAGACCTCCAAGTAGGAACATTTTTAGAATGTAAAAATTAAAAAAAAAAAAAAAAAAAAAAAGACTATTAGGTCTATTAAGGCAGCCCATGAACTCTGGTTTCCGTCTGAAGCCAGGGACAATTACAAATCTTTCTTTATGTTAGAAAACTTGGAAACCGTAATCAACTATGTATAGAACTCATACTAAATGGCTAAATCTACTTGGACCTTGTGGACATTGCCAATATGCTAGCAAATCTATGTAGTGTAAATTTCACTTCTTAGATGAGAATCCAAAGCCCAAATGATCACTCCCTGTCATCACTAAAAAAAACATTTACAGAAAATGCTGCCCTAAGGCTAAGAATACTTCCTCCTTGGGACAAGATAACATACGGGGCTCTTCTCTGTCCCAGAAATATGGTGTGTGTGTGTGTGTGTGTGTGTGTGTGTGTGTGTGTGTATATGTATATCTATATATCTATATATCTATATATATATATATATATATATATATATGGATCCCCTACAGAAGACAGCTCACAACACTGACACCCACATCGCCGACACCAAAAGCCCAACACACTAAATACAGACAACAGCGCTACTGCAGAAAAAAGGAAAATAACATTTCCTTTTTTCTGCTAGTCAGGGGGCTATGCCCCCAAACACCTCGTAACTTTAATATACCAACTCCGAGATCGTACTACAGTGCAGGAATGGAAGTATTTCCATTCCGCACTATGGAGACTTACCGTTTCCCCATTGTCTGTATTTTGTGTGTCTGGCTTTTGATGTCGGCGATGTGGGTGTCCGTGTTGTGAGCTGTCAGTCTTCTGTAGGGGACCCATATATACACACATGCATACAGCACTGGTGCTGCCATGCCGTAAAGGTGGGTCTAGTACTGATCCCAAAAAAGGTATAGTCCATCAGCATGACGAGCCTCATTTGTAAGTGCATGTGACACATTACAGGCTTGATTAGCACAAACATTAAAAATCTCATCAGGCTAGATCAGCAGCAGTTTGATGTTGTAAAAGGTAGATCCTGCTTTAATGAACTTGGTAAACTTCAAAATGGTACCACAAGCTGTTGACAGCAGTCACATTGTACACAAAGCCTGCCTTGATTTAGCAGTTGATACTTTCCCAATGTTGGCATAATCAATAAACTAAATGTGTTATAAATGTACCTCTGTGTGGTAAGATGAATAGCAAATTAGCTAAAAGACTAAATCCACAGAGTGAGGTCAATAGGGGGAGTGTTGGAGAATAGAGATAAATTCCTTGTGTCTCCTTCACCTTTTGAATAGACTGCCCCTGCAGATTAATCTGGGTGACTGTTATAAGCAAAAACATTGATTACTATTTGCTGGAAAAAAAAGCTTGCTTTGAAAACAGACTCTGCATGAATAACAGTAAATTGCTATTCCATTGAAGTTCACATGCAATTAAAGTGCACCTCTTAGTGCTGTTAATCTTGTAGACACTTTTGGTCGTCCATTTAGTTTCTGCATCCCTCCACCATGACAATTACAAGTGTGCATACAGCTATCAGAGATATTAAGCAATCACAGATTTTGAGTTGGCAGGAAAATCCTCATATTTGTTTGTGTGTGTGTGGGGGGGGGGGGGCTTTGGAAGGCATGCTCCCTCTACTTTTTTTTTTTTTTTTTTAATTTTGTAGCATTCTAATCATATTTAGCAGGCTACGACTATCTTAAGGAAGAAAAGTAACTAATTTATTTTGTGTCACTTTAAAACAAGTGGAATTTGTCTTTACACTCAAATATTTAACTTGAGCACTTTTTGCTTCAATACTGACTTAAATGTGGAAAAAAAAATCACTCTAGAAAATCTATCATCTTTGTGAAATGAAACGTAAAATGAAGGCAAGTTGTGGCCACCCCAAACTGATGACTTTCAGTGTACTGACCGAGGACTAGTTTACTAAAGCTAAAAGAGAAAGGGGATTTGAAACTGACTATGTGGACAATAGTCAATGACCCACCTTCATACTATGAGGTCCTTTAATTTTTTTGCAAGTGATGTTTATAGGTATTACTCCACAAACAATCAAAAGATGATAGCATAGACATGTTATGTGTTCATAGCAAAAATGCCACTTTTTAACAAAACCTTAAATACATGTGAGATTGAGATATGCAAGTAGCTCTAGAATATCTAGGCTAATCTCTCTCTGCATCAACCTCAACCTGGGAATATACTCATATACCATCTCCTTTGTACGTAGAGGTTCTGATTATTGCATCTGCCAAAGCCAAGCTGCATCTCAAGCCATAAACTCCATAAAACTCTCAAGTCAGACACACAATGTATTACACAGGACTTGTATTAACTACAGTAAAACAAACCTAGAGACTCACGGTATCCTATCAAGAAAAGATTTGGGGTGAATATATAACCAAGCTAGAGTCTAAAGCCAATAAAGCAGACATTGTAACCTAGCAGCCCTACAAACATTTTGGCATTTATTGACTCCAGCATAAGTAAAACATACTACACGTGCCTCATATGTCTTTATCAGGAGTTTATGATGCTGTCCTTACTAGTGGGTCCAAAATTAGGGACTTGCTAATTAAGATGTTATAAAGATTTAAGTTTAAATATCCACAGATGGGCAAACATTTAATTTTCTTTTTTGTAAATGCCAACAAAGATAGCTGACCTCAAATCTGTCCAGTTTCAATAATTATTGGCAGATTTATTTTCAAGGTTAGTTTCAAGCATATAGCTTTCTAAGCTTTTTAAGCTATTTATTTCACATGATTTTATTCATTGATTTGTAAATTAAGCAAATACAGTAAGATTTCAAACATTCTGAACTCTTTCATAAATCGCAGATGTAAAATGCTAGTACCATTAACTTAAAGTAGTATGTCTAAATATGTTGTGACTCCTTACACCAAATGGCTATCTTTCCAAAGCATCAGATTTTGAACAGTACATCTGTCAATCTTGTAGCATAACAGTTATAGCTTTTAAACATAAATAACTGGTTGCACATTTTTTTTATTTTTTAGCATAATTTTTGATGTTAAGTTGTCAATCTCGCCTTCATTCTTGCTGGATGGGTTCGGAGCCGATCCTCGGCTCCGACTCGGCACTAGCTTTAGCTCGAGAACTCCTTTTACCAGCTCGAGGCAACCCTATATCCCATGATGCAAGGCGGAACTACCTCAGATCTCGTTTGCCGCTTAGCGAAAGAGGTCTCCTTTGCCAGCTGAGGTAAGTTTTTCTTGTTAAATAAGAAAAAAGTTAGTTAGGGGTTTAATTTACCTTCAGTGTTAGGTTAACTTGTATTTAGTACAGCCCACCCTATTCCCTTCCTTTTTAAACTTTTAATATAGTTTTTCAGTGAAAGTTTTAGTCAGGCCTAGTTCCCCAAGTTATTCCCTTCCTGTGTGTCTGTGTAGGGATTAAGTTGTGTGTTTGTGGGGACTGTTTGTGTATATCCTTTTAGGATGTCTAGGGAAGGCAAGGTCTCAGGCTTCAAGAAGTGTGACCAGTGCTGTCAGAAAATGTCCCTGACAGACGGTCACACTTCTTGTGTGTATTGCCTGGGGCCTTTGCACCTGCAGGACTCCTGTGCGTTGTGTCATGCCTTTAGCCAGCGAGTCCTGCAGGAAAGGAGGAACAAACTGATCCTCCGAGGTTTGTTGAAACCTGAAGGTTCTCCTCCTAAGCAAGGGCAGGAAAACCTCTTAAGCCACCGAAGGCTCAGGCTACAGTGTCTAAGCCTCCTCCGGTGGCTCCGGCCCCGTCGGAGCCGATATCGGCTCCGGCTGGAACCGATGCTTCTTCTGCCAGAGTAGTGGGTTCGGTGCCGGCGGCTCCGATACCCTGACTACTGTTGCCTTGTCGGCTCCGGCTGGAGCCGACACTTTATCCAGCATCGGAGCCGAGAGATCCTCGGCTCCATCTGGGGTTCAAGGGACTTCGGCTCCGATGGCTCCGGCCCGCAAGAGATCCCGGTCCCCTTCGATACTAAGTATCCACTCGGCTCCGGGGTCTCCTCTTTTGTCGGAGCGGAGCCATCGGAGCCGATCTTCGAGATCTTCCAGGCTGTCTGACCACGATTTGGAGAGGGTGGTAAGCAGGCTGTTGAAGTCTCAGGCACTGGCCCAAATGCTCCATAGCCCGTCTCAACAGACTTCGGCTACAGCCCCAATTCTTGAGATTCCTCCTCCGACTCCACACCAGAGTTCGGAGCCGGAGCTTCTTGGGACAGCGACTGTTTCGATGCCGGAGCCGATACATCCCTCGGCTCCGTCATCCTCGGCTCTGATCTCCTCCTTGAGACTTTCCTTGGAGGGATCCGGTCGTCGGGTTTCCACTGTCAGCTCCGAGGGGGCTAGTGGCATCGGACCCTTGTCCGACCCCGCTCTCCCTCTCGGAGCTTCGGCTTTGGTAAGCTCGGCGCCATCTGCCTCGGAGCCTTCTCTCTCCTTGGAGCCGACCATTCCTGTTTCTTCGGAGCGGGTGTGTTCAGGTCTCCCGGGGAGAGGAGCCTTTGAGGTGATGAGGAGTGTCCTGGCCTCTGAGCCTGGTCAACGGTCTATCCCTCTAGCTCCTCCCTCATCAGTGCCTGCAGAAGCCTCTTGCCAGCCTCTTGCTCTCAGGCCCAGGGATCCATCGCCCCAGGTTTCCCCACTGGGAATTTCCTCCTCTTCCGAGGTTTCTCCTGACCCTGCAGGTGAACCCCTCGGAAGAGGACGTAAGAGGAAACACACAGACTCCCTGAGTCTACTACATCTGATACCGACTTAGATGAGTCGGAGGGTTCCCACGGTCCCCTCTGAGGATGTCTCATTTTCAGACATCCTTGAGCTCCTCAAACAGAGGGGAATTGGCCTCCATTGACCCCTCCGAGGATGAGTCTGTATACCTGGAGGCTTTTGGATCCCGACCCTCCACCTCCTGGGTGTCTCCGCCTTTCGACCCACTCATGCAGGTAGTGGCTCGGAAGGCGTGGGCGGCTCCAGATTCTGTGGAACCTGTCCCCAGGAGACCATCCAAATTCATCACGGCCCCTTCGGACAAACAGTTCCTGTCCAAAGGTGTCTCTGTGGATGCTATGGTGGTGGCGGCGGCCACTAAGAAGGAACTGGCGGATCCTTCAGTACCTGTCCATCCTCCTAAGGATTCTAGGACCATGGACAGGTATGGAAAGCGGATGTTTTCTTCAGCGACCTTTGCAATGCGTTCGCTGAATTACCTTTGTCACTTCACCAGGCTTCAACGAGATATTCTCAAGGAACTGGGGGAAGTAGTCCAGGATCCTTCAGCTGCTGGGGCTCAGGAAAAGATTGCCTCTCAGCTAGCTATCCTGAATTCGATATCTAACTCCTCCATGCGGCTCATATCTTATGCAGCCGATGGAACGAGCAGGGCCGCAGGCACAGGTGTTGCTCTTAGACGCCAAGCCTGGATGCGGCTGTGTAATTTTGCGGACCCCTTTAAGGCGTCCTTCACCAACACCCCCTTTGACGGTTCGGCTTTGTTCGGACCTCAGGTGAAGGATACTTTGACCAGATGTGAACAAGACGGTAAAACTCTTTCTGCCGTTGGAGTCCAGTTTTCCACTCCTTCTAGACCATATCCCAAGGGTCAGAAGGGGGGGAAGATGTGATTCCGTAAAGCCCAAGGAGCTACACCGGACACACGTGGTCAGTTTACCCCTAGAGGCAGAGGGGGTAACAATAATAGACGCCGCCCTAGAGGCAGGGGGGGTCCTCAGAACCAGGGCAACAGGGAGCCTCTTCCTGAGAAGCCCTTTCAGCATCCCTGAGGTGTTGCCCGACTGTCCACCCTTGGAGGCAGTCGGGGGAAGAATTTCGCTGTACCCAGTAGCCTGGCAATCCCTATCACAAGAGAAGTGGGTACAGTCGATTATATCCGAGGGTTACAAAATCCCCTTCGAAAGGTTTCCCGTACCTCTACAATCCCTTCCAGACATCTCACCCGGTCAAAGGGATTTGGCAAAACAGGAAGTTTCAAAACTCCTGGGAAAAAGAGCCATCCAAACAGTGCCGGCAGACCAAGTAGGATCCGGCTTCTACTCAAGATTCTTTATGGTCCCCAAAAGGACGGAGATTGGAGACCAATACTAGACCTAAGCAGACTAAACAAGTCTGTCAAAAAGGCAAGATTCCGGATGGTCACGCTGCAATCCATTCTGCCCTTTCTGGGCAAGGACAACTGGATGTGCTCGATAGACCTTCAGGATGCGTACTATCACATAAAGATTCACAGACGCTCCAGAAGGTTTCTCCGCTTTCGGCTGGGAGCCAGTCATTACCAATTCAGAGCACTGCCCTTTGGCCTCACTTCAGCCCCCAGAGTGTTCACCAAATGCATGGCGGTGGTCACAGCTCACCTGAGACGCCGAGGATTCCAAGTGTTTCCTTATTTGGACGACTGGCTCCTCTCCGCCACCTCCAGGGATCAGCTTCTTCGGTCCAGAGATTACACCTTACAGCTTTGCAAGAGTCTAGGAATTTCGTGAATTTCGAAAAATCCACTCTGCTGCCTTGCCAACCTATCACCTTTATAGGCAGAGTTAGATACCGTCAAAATGTTAGCCAGACTAACAAATCAAAGGATTCTGGACATCCAGAAATTTGTTCAGCTTCTGTTACAAAGCAACAAGGTCAAAGCCAGGTTTGTCTTGAAGGTTCTAGGCCTAATGGCTGCAGCCATTGTTCTTCTTCCACTAGCTCGCTTCCACATGCGTCTCCTGCAGTGGATGTTGTTCACGCAGTGGTCGTACCACGATCTGCCCATGAGACACGAGATCTTAGTGACACAGTCTTGCAGGGCTCATCTACGATGGTGGGTATCTTCCCTCTTCTTCAGCAGGGCCGACCATTTGTTCCCCTCCTCCAGTTGCCACAGTCACCACGGATGCCTCTCTGATCGGGTGGGGGGCATTATCAGGGCAGGATGGTCCACGGGACGTGGCAACCCATAGAATACCACCTGCACATAAATGTCCTAGAGATGAGAGCAGTGCTTTTAACGTTGCAAGCCCTCGACGACTTTCTTCCCACAGGGACTATTGCAGTACAGACGGACAACATGTCCGTGGTCTGGTACATCAACAAACAGGGCGGAACCAGGTCCTATCCCTTATGTCGAGAAGCTCTCAGACTTTGGCAATGGGCGATCTCTTCTCAGCGGTTTCTGATAGCAACGCACATCCCCGGCAGGTCCAACCTATTGGCGGACAGGCTAAGCAGATCTATTCTGATGCCTCACGAGTGGTGTCTCAGTCTGTAGTGGATCAGATTTTTCTGAAGTGGGGCACCCCTTGTTGCGATCTTTTCGCTACCCCTCAAAACAGCAAGTGCCCAGATTACTTCACACTATTTCCTCTTCCAGGCCAACCCTTGAGAGACTCTCTAACCCAGGATTGGCCTCGGGGACTTCTTTATGCTTTTCCTCCCTTTCCATTGATTCCACAAGTCATTCAGAAAGCCACCGTTTTGAGAGCCAAATTGATCCTCATTGCTCCATATTGGCCTCGACAAATTTGGTTTCCGTCTCTACATCATCACCTTCTGGTGCAGCCCTGGCATCTGGACCCAGTTCCGGATCTTTTGATCCACCAGTCGGGTCAGCAGCACCGAGCCATTCATTCTCTCAACCTCACTGCTTGGTTGCTCCACTTCCTTCCCTAGCCAGGCTACCAATGATTTCTGACTCAGTCAGAGACATTTTAGTGTCTTCTTTAAAGTCGCCCACTAGAACTGTTTATGCTAGCAAGTGGCGGCTTTTCTATTTGGGCAAACGCCAAAAATATTGATCCCTTCACCGCTCCTATACATTCTGTTTTGGATTTCCTGGCGGAGGTTTTTCATTCAGGATCGTCATCATCTACAGTCAAAGTACAAATGGCTGCTATTTCCAAATTTCATGTTGGCTTGCAGGACAATAACATCATGTCTCATAGGTTATGCAAAGCCTTTTTGAGGAGTTTTTCTCCTAAAACCGCCTGTGAAACATCCTCCTCCGCAATGGGATCTGAACTTAATGTTGGCATCCCTAATTCTACCTCCTTCGAACCGTCTGCTACGTGTTCTTTAAAGTTGTTGACATGGAAAACTATATTTTGCTGGCTGTTACTTCTGCAAGAAGAGTTTCTGAGATTCAGGCCCTCTGTATTCGTTCACCTTATCTGGTGTTTCATAAGGATAGGGTTTCGCTCAGGACTAACCCTTCCTTTCTTCCCAAGGTTGTATCTCAAGCCAATATTAACCAATCTATTGATCTACCAGTTTTCTTTCCTAACTATTCTGACAGAGCTGAACAGAAGCTGCATTTTTGGATGTTCATCGTCAGCTCAGGTACTACTTACATAGGACTAAACAACTTAGAAAATCAGACCAATTGTTTGTCTCCTATGCAGGAAACAGGTTGGGTCTTCCAGTATCTAAAGTGACCTTATCTAGATGGTTGACTTCCACCATTTCCTATGTGTACTCTCTAAGGGGCAAACAACTATCTTCTAAGCCAAAAGCTCATTCGACCAGGAGTCTATCCACTTCTGTAGCCTTTCAGGATAGACTTCCCATTGACACTATTTGTGCAGCAGCTACTTGGGCCACGCCTCATACTTTTGTGTCTCATTACAAGTTGGATTTGGCCTCCAGAGATAGGGCCAGTTTTGGTTCCACTGTTCTCAAGAGTCTGTTCCATTGAGCCACCCGGGATACAGGTGCTAGGGACGCTGTCCCATCCAGCAAGAATGAAGGCGAGATTGACAACTTAACATTTAGAAGTTATGTACCTACCATAACGTTCCATGTTAGTTGTCTTCATCTCGCCTTCTTCTTGCGTCCCACCCTCCTTCCCCCTGGCCTGGACAGATCTTGGAGAGTTCCTATTAGATTGCTTCCTCTGGAGCATTGTTATGAGGACTTCTTTTAGGAACCATGGTTCCTAATTATATTAGGATAAGTCTTTAGCAGGGTTAGTTAGCTGCCAAACGAGATCTGAGGTAGTTCCGCCTTGCATCATGGGATATAGGGTTGCCTCGAGCTGGTAAAAGGAGTTCTCGAGCTAAAGCTAGTGCCGAGTCGGAGCCGAGGATCGGCTCCGAACCCATCCAGCAAGAAGAAGGCGAGATGAAGACAACTAACATGGAACGTTATGGTAGGTACATAACTTCTAATTTTTGTTTTTGTTGTTCGCTAGGTAGGTGGAATGACTAAATAGTCCTTTTCAGCCATAACACTGATCAGATACCAAGAAAACATCTTAAAGCAGATTGAGGGTTGAGCACTGCAGTGTATAGTCCATAGTGTACACCAAGAAGAACTGCACAGCAGTGGTGGTGGGGGGGGGGGCGGCATCAGTGACATCCCGTACTCACATACATGGGAATGTGATACCAGAACACTTTTGCCACTGCATGCTCATGGAAGCTAAGCACAGAGAGAAGTCCTGTCCGTCTAAAGCATGTTGTCACAACCAACCCAGCTGTCCTGCCCCCGTGGCATGATCCAGCCCCTGCAGGGAGCTTACCACCCCAATAGGGATCTTTGTAAATATGTTAAATAGTCACCTGCAAGCAGAGCTCATAAAGTGATTGGCCAGAAAATATTCAAAAATATATAGAAAAGTATGCAAGAAATATAGTATGTATAAAGCTGTTGAAGTTGACACTTTTGTGGCATGAATTTGTTATAACCTTTATAATATAAGCCCCTTTCTCTTAAGTACATGACAAATGAAAGCACATATGTTAATACCTGGACTAGCCACTTCTAAATCTAGTTGTGCTTCTTGATCCTTCTTGAATGGTGTAGTGTAGAAATAGGAGACTGTTCTCCATCATTCATGTGGATGTAAATTAATTACCACAGTGAATGGATTGTAAAGTGCTCTGCTTATGAAAGTACTCTCGTCTGACAGGAATACTCTTAAAACTTAATTTTATTCAGAACACTGAATGTTTTTTGAGGAATTTAAGTCATATCATTACAGGAAAAAACAGTAAATTATACTACATACTCAGTGAAGAAGCTGTGGTGGTGCTGTGGTAGCGTTGTCGCCTCACAGTAAGACGCTGTCCGGTTCGATTCTCAGCTAGAGCGTCTTCTGCGTGAAGACATGCGCGAATGGGTGAACCTTCATTGAAGGTTGTGCTTCAGGGCTGGTAACGTGGCACGTCAAAATCAACTACCAATTATTAGTGGACCGGAGTTCCGCTGTGGCGACCCCTAACCAGGAAAAGCCAAAAGACACAACAACTCGGTGAAGAAGTCTTTAGGGATTTCTGTTCCTGTTCTTTATTTATTCAGTTAGTTTGTTTGCTGGTCTAGTACACTGATCACAAAAGACCATCTGCAGGCACAGTGCAAGTTTCTCATAAAGACATAAACGTCATTAGAGCAGTCTGAACTGAAGCCATCAAATAAAGCTGGAAGCTTTACTGCTGCTGTTTGAAAATTGAAGATTTACTGCTCTCTGGATGAAATCCACATGATTTTACATTTCATTTGTTACAAAAAATGTCTTAGTTTACATTTAGGAATTGACACTTCCAGTTCCGATCCCTGCGATTTGTTTTAGGTTATTTATTGCATTCAAAAAAGGTCTATTATTAATGTCTAAAACACTAAATAAAAAAAACTTATATTTCCGTCTTCAGAAATACAGTATTGAAAGCTAATTTCAATAATCAGTTAACCTTGACCCTCTCATATGCACACAGACTGTTTGCATTCTTTTTGTTGTCATATTTTGCAAGGAACATTTCTTAGTGAATCTCTTAAGAGAATGTGTTCCACAAGGAACAACTGACTATACGTATGTTCCACTTACATATGTAATATTTTAAAACAGAAGTAGTAATATTCAGGGTTGCTAAGTTATCAAGAAATATAGTGATTAACTTTGGAGCAGAATAACTTATTTGAATATTTTCAGTTGGCCAGTTTTTGATGGCAGACTTGCAGTGTGTTGGTTTCACAACAACCTGCTGCCATCCATTGAAAAAACTTCCCAGATGTGGAGTTATCTCAGAATAGCTACCAGTAAGTTATGGAAGTGATGGAACCAACAGGAGTAAAGCTCCCAAATGCAGGTTTTCTTTATTGACAGTGTTAGACTCGACCATGTATACGTCAGCATTCTCAAGATCATCTTATTAAATTAACAGAAATAGTCCTACACTGTGTATAGTAGATGGATGCAAATACTTTGTAAGTTGAGCATGAGAACATCTTCAGACTTCCTTTATACACTCAACTGTAGCCTAAAACTTTGACATTGTAGAGCTCAAGACTGTAGATGAACTGGAAACTGCAATAAACTCTGTTTAAGCTATGAAAACCGTCCAGCCAAACTGCTCTCTCATACTTAATCTCAACCTAGGCAGGGACCTACCATTTGAATGAATGTTGTGCTTTGACATGCTGTACTACCATGCACACACAGTGTATTAAAGGTTCTGTCTTTTCTCTTTTTGTGCAATGTGAATTTTGTTTGATAGGTGTAAAGTGAATGTGAACCTAGTCAGAAATAAGTAACTGTTGATGTTCATTATTTGAACACAGCTGCAGAAGCTTTAGCCTTATTCTGCATAGAATATAACAGATGGCCAGCTTCCAGAGTTTTAGTGCACTTTCCACGTGCCCAGGCCAATGGCAGCTTGAACAGAGCTGATGAAAATCAGTGGTCTGAGCACCAATCCCTTCATAGCTTTCCTGACGCAGAATAGCGCTGCTCTTGCGTGCTTACGAGGATTGACTGCTGGCTAGTGTTCCAATATTGCTGGGTAGACCATTTCCCTTTAGGGGGAGTTAAACCTGCACATTTTATTTTTATGACATTAACATCTTTTTTTTCTGTGAAATTTATTAATTTATGCTAAGGATTTTAAATTTTTTTTTTTTTTTTGGGACGGTCACACAACTTTTCATTTATCTGAAAGTTAGTGGTTTAATTTTTGATTGTTGATTTGAGATATTTCCGGTATAGTGCTGCAATTTACAGGGTTTGAATACTGTCCCCCCATATATCTCAACCTCTTAACAGCAAAAAATGTGGACAAAGCCTAAAACGATGGGGGGGACAAATAGGGACAGATTTTAAATATTGCCCTTACAAACTTAGAACGTTGATAGAATAATAGGTTTTGCATTAGCATGAATTTTCCGAAGGGCGTGTAGTCTTAAACTCAAATGTTTGTCATTATCTGTTGACTTCAATCCTCAGCTATTTGCCAGAAAGGGACAGATTTTAGGGGGAACACACCAAAAATATGAGGCAAAAATCTGGACATTCTGCGAAAACCTGTATAGTTGAGAGATGTCTCCCACCAGTTCAATCCAGTAAATTGTCAAAATCCTGCTTGCAGGTGTTCAAAACTATTTTTTGCTGAGATTCATTGCATTAGTAATTATGCTTCTATCTGTTGCTAAATAAGGTGACCCTCGTGTATGCCTAAGGGAGGGGGAGGAAGGTTAATCAGCAGTATGACATAGAGGGAGAGGATGAATGGAGTTACCCACATGCTAGAGATGGAGATAGATCATGAGGCTGGATTAGAGACTGAAATTACCCTTCTTATGATTTTTAAGGAAATGCAAACGCTTAATGCTAGTGTGATGTCAAGACAATATCCCACTGAGCTGCCACCAAATAATGTGACGTCTCCCACTATCCTGGGTCAGTAATAAAGGAGCTTCAATTCTCACTACTGACTCCAGTGTGAAATTTTCACATAAACAGGAGTAATATTCCACAATTTTCCCCTAAGAGCACAACAGGAACATGCTCTGTAGCCTGGGACTGGACTATATTTTTCTGTCCATCCCAAATATAACTCCTTATTACACAATTCGGAGCAGTGTGTCCCAGTTTAAGACCTTTGATACACACACTCACATATATACACACACACATTAAATCTCCCACAGCCAAACACTTCTGGGAAAGCCTGACACGGATTTCCAGCTGTGCCCCTTCCCCAAAATACTATGGTAATGTTGCTACCAAGCAGAATGTCTTCATGCCATTTTAAAGGGGTGTCCAATTTTGAAAATTAGATTTTAAAACAAATCGCAAATGAGCTAAGCAGCCAGGCTTTCGGAGTGGCCTGGGAGGTTATCAAGGCAAGTATAAGCACTCTCTAATCACTAAAGAAAACACTGCTTGACCAGCCACAATGCAAGTTAAAAGTATTTAATAATGAGCAAAATGATTAAAAATATATAACTGTAATTTCCAATAAACAAACAGAACTCAATCACCAGGAAAATGAAATTAATACTGAAGGATAGAAGTCCAGTATTTAGAAAAAACTCTGATTTAGTTATAATTTCTTAACTAACTAAAGAACGCTGTCCATGATCTAAACTAAATTATTACAACAGAACAAAGGCAGGCTTACAATTTTTGGTGAGTTCTTTGGGCATCCACTGCTCAGTACATCTGTAATTGTCACTGCTGTAACTGACTGTTAACTGTCTTTAGCAGGCTAATTTTTTAGACTAGCCTGTCAACTGTTCCAGTTCTAATTTTCATTTCATATTTTGAAAATCAACTAACAGCTGTTTACTAAAAGATCTGAAGTAGGATATTCATTTGTCTGCAACCTGTGGGTTATGGATCCGATATCGGATCCGAACCGGCATAGTTTTCCAGCTATGGATCCAAGCTCTCAGCTCCTCCCCTCACCCATAATGCCCTGCTCTACCCTCATGACCTCAGATCTTGTTTGCCGCGCTGGTAACTAGATGTGGATTTCATAGCTCTCAGCTAAGTGGATATTTCTTGTTTAAAAATAGAGAATTTTTGCCTTCTTTAACTTTTTTTGTGTGAAAGTTGTAGGTTTCCTATTATTATTGACTGTTTTTTAGTTTAATTTAATTTTCTGTAGTAAATTTTATTCCCTCCCCTCGCTGTGCGTAGTGTGAGTGAGGCCTGTGTGCTTCTTTATTGTTTTACAGTTACTTTCTGTAACTTTAGTTAACTTTGGTGACTATGGCTGAACAGCCTAAGTCAATATTTTCTAAATGCTCCGAGTGTGGCCATAAGCTCTCACCGGCTGATGGCCACACTCGGTGTGTTAGTGTCTTGGGGTTGAACACCTCACATCTGGTTGTTCCATTTGTGCAGGGTTCAACCCCAGGGCACTGAGGAGCGGAGGTCCAAGCTGGTCTTGGCGGGTCTTTTACCGCCGGACTCGGCTCCGACCTCCGCTCCTTCGGGGACTCCTGCGGCTGCAGCTGTTCCTCCTGTGGCACCCCCTCCTGCTCCTGGGACTCAAACTCCCGCTTCAGGACAGGAGAGGGATGCATCTAAAAAGGACCGGAGGGAGAAGCACCTGGCGGGCCGAGACCTCTGTTTCGGCCCCGCCAGCCAAGCGGGCTTCTCCCCCGGCTTCCTTGTTGGTGCGGTCTCCTCCTTCTCGGCTCCGGTCACCTGTGTGCTTCTCACCGGGTCCTGAGGAGGAGGAGACCCGATCTCCGTCGAGGCTATCGAGGAGGCATTCCAGGCCTACCTCGGTAGCCTCGCGAGATCTACCCATAGCCTTCGGATGCTGATCTGGACCGGATGATGAGAAGGTTCATCCAGGCCCAGATGCAGATGGGAGTGCTCTTGCCTTCCCCCCCTCCGGGGGGGAGCTCAACACCCTTTTAAGCCCATTGCTCCTTCTCCGACCCGCTTCCGGGTTCGAGCAACTGGAGCCGAGCAGCCGAGCCGGGGAGGTCGGAGCCGATAGTACTTGGTACCGGATCCGACCATGCCCTCGAGTGCCGGACCCGATCTCGGAGCCTGGATCCGAGCCGGATCCGGGGATCAGTGCTCCTTCAGCGCCGTCTGTGTCGGAGCGCACTGTCCCGGATCCGAGTGCCGGCGCCGGCTCGATCCACTCTTCGGATCCGAGGGGAGCCGATTGTCGGATCCTTTGGTCGAGGTCGGCTCCTTCGGCTTTTGATGTAGTGGAGAGGGCTCTGTTGAGGGTCTCCGGACCCCGGCACTTGCTTCGGCTCCGTCCCGCTCCCTCTGTACTGGGCCAGGCTTCCACCATCCGGCCCCTGGGACAGCCCGTTTCTGTGCCCCAAGTTGCTCCCATGGAGCAAATTGCTGCTGCGAGGACTCCTCTGACAGCCCCCAGAGGAGGCTCCTCGCAAGCATACGCAGAAGGAGGCACATTGACTCCCCTGAGTCTCTCACTGAAGACACGGACTTGGAGGAAGGGAAGGCTCCCCACGGTCACCCCGAGGATGTCTCCTTTGGAGACATCATGGAAATGCTCCGTATTAGGGGTGGTCTGCCCCAAGTCTTCCTCGGACGAGTCCGTGTTCTTGGAGGCATTCAAACGGGCCCGTCTACCTCTTGGGTGTCCCCCCCTGCCGACCCCCTGGTGGACCTTATTACCACCAGGGCGTGGAAGGAACCGGACACCGTGGAGCCAATTCCCAAAAGACCTGATAGAATCCTTAGCCCGCCTTCTGACAGGACCCATTGGAGTAAGGGGCCTCCTGTAGATGCCATGTTGATGGCGGCGGCCACAAAGAGGGAACTGGCTCAGGAGAGTCCCTCAGTCCACCCACCGAGCAAGGAGTCTCGGATGATGGACCGCTTGGGGAAGCGGATGTTCAGTTCGGCGACCTTCTCGGTAAGGGCGCTGAACTATTTGGCACATGTTATTCGGATGCAGCGAGACCTTATTAAGGAGTACGCTGCATCCCCCCCTGAGTCCATTTCGGAGGAGGACAGAGCTCTGCACTCCACCAAAATGGCCACTCTTAGGTCAGTCACAAATACTTCTATGCGGCTACTCTCCCATGCTACGGAGGGCGCCGCTAGAGCTGCGGGGACAGGACTGGTCACTAGGCGTCAGGCCTGGCTCCGCCACTGCGATTTTTCTGAGCCCTTCAAGGCGTCGTTTGCGAACGCAAACTTTGATGGTTCTGCTCTGTTTGGCAAGAGCGTTCGCGAGACGTTGACCCAGAGCGAGAAGGACGGAAGACGCTGTCTGCCGTCGGAATCCGCTTTTCTGCACCCCAGAGGCCCTATTCTAGGAACCAAAAGGGTCAGAAGAAGATGTGGTTCCGGAAGTCGCAGCAGTCCCAGCCTGCTCCGGACAACCAGTCCTTCCGTGGCAGAGGAGGACAGGGAGGACACCGCCCTAGAGGCAGAGGGCTCCCAGAAACTTCGGGTCCAGGGAACCTTTCTCTGAACGGCCCGCGCAGCAACCCTGAGGGGTTGCCCGACTGCTCTACTCTGGAGGCAGTCGGGGACGTTGGGCACCTAGCGGCATGGGAGTCCATAACATCGGACCGCTGGGTTCTCCAAATCATATCCAGGGATATCGCATTCCTTTCCTTCACCTTCCAAAGTTGCAGTCCCTCCCAGACGTACTCACCCGGTCAAAGGGAGGCCGCTTTGGCAGAAATTGGCCATCTGCTAGAGAAAAGAGCCATCCAGCCCGTTCCCCAGACCAGATCGGATCAGGGTTCTACTCCAGGTTCTTTTAGTGCCAAAAAGACGGGGAACTAAGACCAATCCTAGACCTCTCTCTTGAACCTGGCAGTCCCCAAAGAAAAATTCAATGGTCACTCTACAATCTATTCTCCCCTTCTGGGAGAAGGCCACTGGATGTGCTCGATAGATCTCAAGGACGCGACTACCACATCCTAATGGACAGACGCTCAGGAGATTTCTCCGCTTCCGGCTGGGAGCCAGTCACTACCAGTTCCGGCTCCTTCCCTTTGGTGTCACGACAGCCCCAGGGTGTTTACCAAAGTACTTGCAGTGGTAGCGGCCCACCTGAGGCTTCAGGGGTGCAGGTCTTTCCCTACCTGGACGACTGGCTCCTTACCGCCCAACAAGGCATCTACTTCTCTCGGCGAGACTCCTTTCTCCATCTTGCTCCATTTCTGGGCATCACAATAAATACAAACAAGTCCAACCTGGCACCCACTCAGCTCTTAGATTTCATAGGGGCCAGACTAGACACAAGGAGTTTACGAGCCTTCCTCACTGCGGACAGAGTTCTAAATCTGCAGCTCCAGGTGCGGGCCATTCTCCATTCATGTTCTGTTCCAGCGGAGTTGGTCCTGAGGGCTCTAGGGTCCATGGCTTCATCGATAGCACTTCTTCCTCTTGCCAGGCTCCATATGCGCATTCTACAGTGGACGCTCTTAGTTCAGTGGTCATACCTTGCTCTTCCCATGCATCACCCCATAGCGATCAGCAAGGCTTGCAAGCGGTCCCTCTTGTGGTGGCTCCACTCCACGGATCTCCACGAGGGTCGCCCATTTTGTGCTTCTCCCCCTCTCGCCACGGTGACCACGGACGCCTCCCGCCTCGGGTGGGGGGGGCACTTTGCGGGCCGGACAGTCCAAGGCACGTGGAACGATTCAGAGACCTTACTGCATATCAATGTTCTAGAGATGAGAGCAGTGCTCTTAGCGTTGCTAGCACTTCAGGACTTTCTTCCCTTGGGAACAATTGCGATTCAATCGGACAATATGTCTGTTGTCTGGTACATCAACAAGCAAGGGGAACAAGGTCTTACCCTCTTTGTCGAGAGGCCATGAGAGTTTGGGAATGGGCAACCTCCACCAATCGCTTTCTCTTAGCAACGCACATTCCGGGTCGGTCCAACATCCTAGCGGACAAGCTCAGTCGCACCATTCTGACACCTTACGAGTGGTCTCTCAATTGTCAAGTAGCGAACGCATATTCGCACGGTGGGGAACACCTTCATGCGATCTTTTTGCTTCTCCCTCAAACACCAAGTGCGACAGTTTTTTCGCTCTAATACCTCCTCCCGGAGGTACCCCAAGAGACGCTCTGGTGCATGCTTTGCCACCCGGTCTTCTGTATGCCTATCCACCCTTGCCTCTGATGCTGCAAGTTCTTCAGAAAGCCTCTCGGGTGGGTTGCAGAATGATTCTCATTGCTCCATTCTGGCCTCGACAGATCTGGTTCCCCTTCCTAAGGTCTCACTCGGTGAATCCTCCTTGGATTCTAGATCCCATTCCGGATCTGATATCCCATCCTTCCTGCATTCCTCCTCCGAACCTGGACAACCTGAAGCTGACCGCTTGGCTGCTCCAGTTCCACTCTTGATAAGGACTCCCGGTATTTCTTCTCCGGTAAAGGCTATTTTAGTGGCGGCTCATAAACCATCCACTAGAAAGGTTTATCAAGCAAATGGAAACGCTTCTCTGTGTGGGCGGAGCGGCAAGGCCTAGATCCCTTCACGGTTCCTCTCCTGTAGTGCTTGATTTTCTAACCTCTCTCTTTAATGATGGTGCCAGCAGTTCCACAGTCAAAGTTCAACTGGCGGCTATTTCTCACTATCACATTGGGCAAGAGTCTCTTCCTCTTATGTCAGCCAAATTGTGCAAAACTTTTCTTAAGGGTACTTTCCTTCTCAGGCCCCCTATAAAGCAAGCAGTTCCTCCTTGGGACCTTTCTTTGGTCCTTCAGGCCTTGACCGCTCCCCCTTTCGAGCCCGGCTACAGTGGATCTCAAATTCTTGTCTTACAAGACAGCCTTTTGGTAGCCATTACATCAGCCAAGAGAGTTTCTGAACTTCAAGCTTTATCAGCTAAACCTCCTTACTTGGTTTTTTTATCCGGACCGTGTCTCCCTCAGGACCAACCCGTCCTTCCTTCCTAAAATCGCTTCTGAAGCAAACATCAATCAATCCATTAACCTTCCTGTTTTCTTCCCTAAGTATGAAAACAAAGGTGAATATAGGCTACACTCACTAGATGTTCACAGGCAACTAAGATTTTATCTCAACAGGACAGCTGGTCATAGGCAATCCGACCAGCTGTTTATTTCCTTTGCAAAATTCAATTTGGGCAAGCCAATTTCCAAAGTTTCTCTATCCCGCTGGATTTCACAGTGCATTTTATTGGCTTATCAAGCGCCAGGAAGGCCCGCACCGGAGGGTGTTCATGCCCATTCAACCCGGTCAGTATCTACCTCGGCAGCCTTCAAGGCTAGGATTCCTCTAGATGATATTTGTGCAGCAGCCACGTGGGCTTCATCTCATACATTTATTTCTCACTATAAGTTGGATCTTGCATCTAGGGGTAGAGCATCCTTTGGCTCATGGTGCTCCGGAATATCCTTCCATGATGGCCGCCCAAGATTCAGGTAGCTGGGGACTCTGTCCCACAGGTTGCAGACAAATGAATATCCTACTTCAGATTTAGAAGTTATGTACTCACCATAACGTTCCATCTGAGTAGGTGTATTCATTTGTCTGCAACCATCCCGCCCTCCTATCCCCCTGGCCTTTCAGTTTCCTGCATATTACTTGTTACCCTTTTGAGGGTATTGTTGCTTTGGCAAACTCGATCTGAGGTCATGAGGGTAGAGCAGGGCATTATGGGTGAGGGGAGGAGCTGAGAGCTTGGATCCATAGCTGGAAAACTATGCCGGTTCGGATCCGATATCGGATCCATAACCCACAGGTTGCAGACAAATGAATACACCTACTCAGATGGAACGTTATGGTGAGTACATAACTTCTAATTTCTTCCTGTCGTTTAGCTTCTGACAGTGACACACACATAAGAGCTGTCAACATTCTGTTTACATCTGCAGATCAGCTTAATCTGAGACAGTTTGCATTTAGAATCTTTCTTCACAAACACGTGCAGTTAGAAATGTAAAAGGACACTGCTCAAGTCTTTAAAACATTCTGTACAAACAAATCGTAAATCAACATGCAAGAACCTATTTACATACAGTGTCATAGCTAATCATGCTGGCATACAGTAGACAGGCTAAACTGGAATTGTGTACAAAAACTTCAGCCAGACATGCTAGCCCAAATGACAGTGTCTAATTTCTTCACAACTAGAATAGATAATTGTATAATAAACACAAATGAGCAGATCTGTAAAATATCTGAGGCAGTGGATGAACATACTTTAACATTTACGCAAACGTTTACAATAATTCTCAATTTTCTTAATTTTGTTTATATCTTTAAACACTGTGATTTTATTTGTATTTCTGTATTTAATGTGATACAATTACACGATTATAACTTTTTTATTATTATGGAGCTTTTCTCCCCGGACTCCATTGAAAACTGGTTCTTCTTGGCCCAAGGGCCGTCCTGGCAAACTGCAAATAAATATATAAATAAAATAATACTGATGCTATCTGGACATTTACCTGTGAAAATGAGCTCTTGAAGGCAAAGATGGAAGCTGTGGAGGCTAAACTTACTATTATGGATGCCACTTTGACAGATTTTTGAAGATAAAGCAAGAAGGAAGAACTTAAAATTTGGTGGCATACCAGAGGGTTTGGAGAGACAGAGCTGCTTGAACTTTGTTAAATCAGCTTGCCAAAGGGTCACAAGCTCCAAAGGAGGAGATTAGCAGGCTTGTCATATTGCCTGGATTCCCCAGCATGGAGTGGTTCCTAAGCCTTGTCCGATATTGGTATGATTTTCCACTTAAACTGGTGCTCTCCAAACTCTGACAACCAAAGAAAAGATTAACTTGAAGTATTGCTCCAGTTTGTATAGACTTGTATACTTTTCTACTGTGATTTGGAGGAAACTGGTTGAGTTTGTACTTGTGCAAATAAGGTGCCGTGAAAAGGGCATTAGATAGTCTCTCATACCCAGCTACCATTGAACTGATGCTCCGGATTGGACCTCTTGCATTTGGAAATCTTCTAGATCCATTAAAGGCTCTGGAGAAGCTTGAAGAACAGACAGAGACCCTCATTGCTGCAGGATGGAAATGCACCTGCTAGTGATGATTGACAGTTACCTGCATCTGGGTAAGAGATTGTTTCCACTATTTAACAAATGCTCTGGATGTTCTACAAGAACAGAGAGCCAGGGGAGGAATCATTGTTGAAAATTGACGAACATACTACTTGAGCTTGTGATGCCTAATTTGAAGTGTTCTGGAGCACATTTTTGATCCAGTGGTGTCTATGGACTGAATATATCTGAGCTTTCTTAAATTAACTTTTGATTATCATTTTATTTAATGTTGTATTGCTAGCAGTTTTGTTCCCATTTAAAATTTTACTTAAAGTATTCTATTATTTTTAGGAGTGCTGTCAGCTCCTTTCCTCAGTTGCTGTATAATAGTAATGTTTTAATGACTACTGTAGCTTGGGTGCTGTAGTCTTGTATTTGAAAGGGAGATCGTAGTCTGTTGTGTGTATTATATTTTTTTATGTTTGCTATAGCTTGTAGTATTGTGCACATTTTTGATATGTCTCTGGTGCATGCTTAATCTTTTTTAACACCTTTATTAAATTATCACTTAGGACATAGGCAAACGTACATTAATATAAAAGAAAGCAAACCATGTTTCCCTTTTACACACATTATATGTCACAAATGTTCTTTTTCATAACTGTCATCATTCCACTATATTACATAAATTGTTCAATCTTGCCTTCCCTTAAACCTGTCTTCTCCTCCTGAACATTGAGTGTGTTGATCCCACAATTTCAGTTTATTTCTATGTAATATAATCCTTTAATTTTCTTTGGATCCCAGATCCAGTTTTTTTATCTGTGTTACAGTATTCAATATTTCAATTACAGTTAGTTTAGACTTTGATTTCCATTTTCTAGTAACTGCTTTTTTGGCAGCCACCAGAATTAAACTTAGCAAGACCTTACTATATTTAGGAAATTCAGATAGTGTCAGCTCAAAAGAATAATTTCCTATATTACATCCAGTTGATCACCCAATATTTTGGATGGAGTACTCTGCATGGATTTTTTTATTACAAATCTGCCAGCTTATTATATGATGGAAAATATATATCCCCAGTTACCTGCTTCTTACTTTCACACTTCTACATTTGACAGCTACCTGAGGAAAAATTCTTTGAAGTCTGCTTGGGGTGTATAAATATCTATGCAAACACTTCCAAGCAAAAATCGTCTGGTTGCATATTTTCGAGCCATACATATGTCCTCCCATTCTTCCCTTGTAAATTGCTTAGCCAGTCTCTTTCCAAGCTTTTCGAAGCTCTTGTAATTGATTCTTCTAATTATTGGGCAATATCGTGTATGCCCTTCTAATTATCCCTTTTTTAACAGCAGTTTCTGCTCTAGAGCCAACTGAAAACTCTAACAGAGCAGGTCTTTCACTTAGAAATCCCCTATCCCTTTGTTTGCTTATACTCTCAATCCCCTGTAGGAAGCTCAATCCCCTGTAGGAAGGCAGTGTGTAGCCTGTAGTCCAAATGACTTCTTGGCCTCATCCTGTTCTTTTACCTTGCCCTGTCTAGTTAGTTATTTGCTCCAAATACATTGGCTCCTTGGCTAATTTTTCTCCAGTAAATTCCAGACCCCTCTTGCCTATTCTCTGTTCCCCTCATTGCAGTTATCAGCAAAATCTTTCTCCTTTGTTGGGTTGGCTTGGTTCTGAGAATACTTTACTTTATGAATGTGACATTCTGTATGGCTGTTCTGCTCAAGTATCTGCATCCAAAATCACACACACTCCTTATTTCATGAATCTCCCATCTGCTTCACCATCAACTTTTTCCACTTTAAATTAGAACCTTCTGTTTGTATTATGTATATGAGCCTTAACTTTGTAGCTCTAAAATATCTCTTCAAATCAGATAATCCTAAACCACGTTGTTCGGTTTGAAGGAACAGCTTATCCTACTTGACTCTTGCTCTCTTCCCATCCCAGACAAAGTCCTTCATCTCTATTGTCCACAACGTGTCCTCTGGTCATTACAAATATGGCTGACCTCTGTGTAGAACTTAAAGGGATTAAAAATATTTCCACTGCTTGTATCTTACTATCCATATCCATAAACAAGAGCTTCTTGTTTCACAGTTTTTGTATTATCATTTGTTTAGTCTCCTCCCATGTAACTTTTGCTGCCATAACAGAAGTCTTTTTAATCAATATACCTAAGTTAGTCTTGTGTCCCTGTAAACATGGGTACTGCTGAACTAATACTTGTGTGGGTACATAATTACGGTTATAGCTTTGTTTTACCTTCATTAATTTTATATCCTGAAAAGACTTGAAACACTAGCAAAATGTTCCACAATGGTGAGATATCCTTTTATAGATTTGTCCGGTACAAAATAAAATCTGCAAATAAAGCCAACTATTCTTGATTACTGCAGCAATTCTGAGTCCCATATTTTCTTTGCCAGTGGCTCTAAATATAAAGCAAATAAAAGGGAAAGAGGACACCCCTGCCTGGTTAGTCTGTTTAGGCACAACTTAACCAGAGAGGAGCCATCTCACTTTAAATCTTGCCTCCAGTCCTTCATATACATACTGACTTATGTTTAAGTAATAGGTATTCCCTTAAGGATTTTTTTTTACTGTAATACCGTTCTGCAATTCCTTTGCTGTTGAACCCTTATGTACATGTAATGTTTTCATTTTCTATGTCTTTATTGTATTTCTTTTTGTATGTTTTATATTTGTATGGAGCTTTTTTCCCCGAGCCTCTGATGAAAATGGGAAAATGCTGACTCATTCGGACTTCCGCAGTAAACAAATGTAAAATGAGTAAATATATAAAATTAAATAAAATCTCCTAATTAACCTTATTGTATTGGGGAATGCAAATGCTTCCATTGCTTTACTCATAAAATCCCTCCTTGCTGTGTCTAATGCTTTCTGTACATCAAGACCCACCAACAACACAGGTATTTTCTTTCATTCTACTTCCTTCTGGATCATAACTATTCTATTAAGGTTGTCAAATGTTTGCCTCCCCTCCACAAAACCACATTGATCCATATCTATCAATTTTGGCTACACCTTTGGCATTCATTTACTAGTATAGACATAAACACTTAATGGTTTAAAGTTGAAATGGGTCTGTATGAAGCTGGGTCTGGTGGGAACTGATTGCCGTTAGGTATTACAGCTACCACAGTTTTCTTCCAAGATGTTGGTGCTTCCTTTTCTTACTGTTCAACAAAACCTTCCAGATCTTTATCTCTTTCTTCCCTCCAAACTTCTAGAAGAATACCATATTTTCCTGGAGGCTTTTTTAGATTCATTATACAACACTGTTTTTATCCCATCTCCTCCTGTCTTAACTGTTAGTAGTTGAGCCTCATCTACTGCTAATCTTGGCTTAATTAAGCCTTCCATAAATATTTCCATTTGTGTTCTTTCTCGATTTCCACATTTCTCTGCTTATTTCAGAAATTTTATGAAAATGTATATAATCTCTAATATCTCTACAGGATCTTTGGTTATTTTTTGCGTAATAAACTTTAAGTTTGGTGACAGCCCTTTTCATTTTCTATTGCTTAATTCATCACAATAGAAGTGTTTGTGTTGTGGAGTTAACCGAGATAGTTGCTTAACAGCAATCTTTCTAAACTCATGCATATTATCCAGATACTCCCATATTTTCTCTTTAGCACTCTAAAGTTCTGCCTCTTCTAGTTCAGTGACATTCCTCTTATTCTGCAGTACTTTGACCTTTGCCAGCCCCTCTAAATTATTCATAGTACTTCTTAACCATATATTTCTTTATTTTTACCGTTTTTGAACTTCATTTCATTTTGTCCCACTCACTAGCTATAACTTTTTTGAAGAAATTTCTATCTTCTCTAATAACTCTTTAATAATGCCTATGACTCATTCCTTACATTCCTGTCTTTTTAGCAAGTAGGTGAGAAAGCACCACTTTTTCTTCATTACCATGCATTAGTTTTTATTGCTGAATTATCTGAAATATCTATTGGATGTATTTCACCTCTTTCAATTAAATGCACACACTACTGTGAAATATGATTTCTGTCTTGTCTAGCCCAGTTGCTGGGCCTTGGGGAGCAATATGCGAGTTCTCTATACAGAATGAATTTCTTCCATGACAAATATTTTCATAAATTTCTTCAGAAATGTACCCTTGTTTTTTTTTTTCTCTTCTAGGTCCCCAGGTACATGCTTACTGTTGCAAACCAAGTTCCAGTCCCCACCTGTAAGTAATATTTCCTGATGAAAGCGGATTGTTTCTCCCAAAATGTTCTTAA